>NC_138371.1:104679883-104699009 GCF_054177405.1 Leptonychotes weddellii | reverse complement strand
GAAAATTTCATTCTCTACGTTTTTCCAATAGTTCTTTTTTCCCCTTTGAGGTAGCTTCTCACCCCTGGATGAACAGCCATCCCAGAGTCAAGAATGCAGACAGACTGACTTGGTAGCAAAGATAAATCTCAAACCAGATGCAAGGTTTTTATGCACGTTTCACTAGATTTTACAATAGGCCACAGTGCTACAAGTCAGTATTTCCATTGGAAATAGTGGCTCACATCCAGGGCTTGGTGTGATATTTTTTCCAGTAGTAACTAAGAACCAGCTCTGTCTCTTTTCCAAGAATCTTTTTTCCTCTGCAAGAAGAGAGAAAATGTTAGATGGGTAAGAACTGGTAAGGCTGACTCCTCAAGGCAGCTGTTGTTTTGCCCTGAATCACATTTGTGCACACCTGCTCCAGCAAGTTAGAATGTAGACATCCAAACCCCACAACCTTGCTGAATACACCCCAGTTGCCTCATTCTTTTGAAATTTCTAAAGAGTTGGACATCTTGGCTACATCTATATAATCATGGCCCAATAGTTCTAGAATAAACAAACCAACAACCAAAAAAAATAGTTCAGATTTCTAGAGATAGTCTTAAGGCAATGCTAACTGCCAATTCATTCATTCAACAAAAACACATTTAGTATAAACCATAGACACCACATCAATAAGGTCCAGTCCCTTCAGTTGCTTACAGAGTATATGGATGGTGGGACATGTAGCTTAGACAAGAGATATCAGACCCTTTTTAGTAGTTTCTTACTTTTTTGATATATCTTATATATTGTCAGAATGGAGGGCAGATTTTCACCATCATCAACAGCAGATGGTGGGGAGCGCATAATCTAGTTATTTGTGAGCAGTGTTTCATAAACTTCAATCATTTTAGTGTGTCACAATTTTGGCAAACCCATATACCATGTACCATGCACTAGTATTTAATAATTTTCTCTAAGTTGACTAATTTTTAGTTTAATTCAATGTAATTCAAAAGGAAATTTCTTGCCATTATGAAAAATGAAAAACATGATCACCTGCCATAAATGGAAGCTAATTATAAAAATAAATACAATGGAAGCAAAGTTAAATGATATTTCATTTAAAAATTAAAATTAAAAAAATGAGTGCACACAGCAATAAATCTGATCAGTCTGGAAAAATATGTATCAGAAGGTATATTGCTTAAATGTGAAAGATGGAGTAGTTGACCATTGGCAAGCTTTTTATTTTGCAATTGCCGCTAGTGCTCAAATTTCCATCATGTTATCCACCTTGTCACAGTTTTAAAAATGTCTTTTTAATTTCTGATCTATAATGGGCTCAAAACAAAACAAATTTTAAAGCTCCAGAAACTCTACCAGTCAAGGTGCAGATCCCTGGGTCTCCCAGGCCTGCAGAGAGAAAATTTAGATCCTGGGGGGGCCTCCAGAGTAGCTTATGGGGAAATTAAAATCCAGGGTGGTGTGGATGTGGGTGAAAGCAGAAGAAGGAAGTGGAGGGAAGAGAGCAGGAACCAGAAGGAAGGGGCTAAGCCCTGACCCAAAATATCCCAAATATCATTGAGGAGTGGGTGAAGGGAAACAGGTCCATGGTGACTAGTCAGGTTGTAACACTGTGGCTGATATTGTAATTGTGGCCTCACAAGGCCTTCCAATAGGTCTCTTGGACAGCAACCCACCTGGCATCCTGACTCCAAATTGTCCTGTATGACACTGTATTCAAATCACTCACATGCTGAAAATCCTTCAAGAGCTCCACATGGCTGATAGACACAAGGGTCAATCCCCACCATCTTGAAGGAGCCATGGATTCCCAGGGCCTCTAAGAATGATTGCCTCCCTCCTCGTCTTTCCTTCTTAGCAGAGAGACTCTGTTCCAGTGGGTCTTTTGACACTGTCTCCAATGGTCCTCCTGCACCAACCCTGACTAGAATGTCTTCCCCTCCTTTCTCTACTTTTTTCAAATATTATCCATATTATCAAATACTGTTCAAATATTACCATATTACTCACTCTTTAAAACCAGGACTGTCCCACCTCCCCTATGCATCATTCTCTAAATATCTCAGCCACATTGACCTCCCCCTCCTCCAAAATACTGAAAAGCTTCTTATGATTTGTACCACTCATTTGGCATTTAGCATAACCACTTGATACGGCTGTCTTTCTTGGTGGAAATGGCCTCCCTTTCCGACATGTTTTGCATATCTGCATCCTTACAATGAGTAGAAATTCATTTATTTTATGTGAGTTGTTTCAGCCACGATGTGTCAAGCCAACTCTAGTTTTCAGTGGGACTGACCCTGCCTGCTCAGACAGGGGATGAGCCATAATGACACAGACCCACAGCTGAGCCCTTGTGAAGCTCCAGAAGGTGCTGGGTGTGGAATGGGGCACTAATGGTTGAAACATGCTCACCTGGCCAGTTCTGATGGAAACTGCACACCTCTGGGGTGGCTGTGGAATCAAATGTGAAATTTCCAATTTGTCTGCACAACTATAAGGAAAGGCTTCAGAACATGAACCCAGATAAACGGATCCCAAAAGTTCTGCCAAAAATGTCCTTGAACTAGACATCAAAGTCTAAAGTATACCAGTTCCAAACTCTGCTTACTACAGCTATAAAACATTGCCCTTAAAGCAGACAACTCTGGTCCCTGGACCGATGGCAGCTATCCTGTGACCAGAATGAGCTGAATGAGCTCTCTGAGCATGAGAGGAGGAGACCTCAGCACAGCCAGAATTTAAGGAACTTACTTGAGATAGTCTAGAAACCAATGTGGATAAAATCCATTGTAAGAAGCCATTTTATCAAAAGCAGAGTAGCTGCTACAAAGAGTAGTTGCCACAATATTCCAGCAGACAAACCCTGAATGAGCTCCCAAAAAGAAAAGCATATAACTTTGGAGGATGACATATTCTTTTATTTCAAGTTTACACTGCTTCAAAATCACTATCACATCAAGTAGCCTCAGTTCATTTTGATGGCACTACCCCCTCCTTGACATATTACATTTGGCTGCCCTTTACATTATAGATCTACCCCTGGAGTTTCATCTCCTCCCTTTGGGTCCTTCACCAGATCCTCCAAAGGACCTTGGTCTCTCTGTCTCCAAAAGAAGAAAAATATTCCTCTGAACATAAAGAAAGCACAAGACTGAAGTTAGAGAGTTCTGCTGAACTTCTACTGAAGTTCTGCTCTTTCCAGAAAATTCAGCTTACTTGCTTTTTTATCTGATCAATCTAATTCAGTATTTAAACTTTGGCTTAAGCCTGATCCAAACCTCTCCAAGTGCTAACCCCTTCCCTCCCTGCTGTTGTTCCCTCCTCATGTTGATGAGAATCTTCTGCAGCCCTTTCTTCTAGAAAGCCTGACTGGAGCACTGGACCTGATTCCCCCTTGGGAGACAGACATCTCAGAGCTTTCTTCAGTGCTAAGCATCCTTCTTGGGCTGGCAAGCTGGCCCTTCCCAACTGCTCAGGCTTATGGACACCATGCTCTTTGCTATCCTTGTCATGAAGCAATCAATCTGGCCTGTCCCAGGGTCCATCCCTCATGTGCTTTCAAAGCGTTCAAAGTGAAGACTAGTTCATGCAGAAGGAAGTTAGACTGTTCTCCTCGCCAGGAAATCTCCTCCACTCCCAGACATTCTGGTGTCCTCTAGACCTGCAAAGATCTTCTTTACAATTCCTCTGTGGCTGTTTAGCCAATAGAAACAGTGCTGAGACCAAAAAAAAAAAAAATGAGGTGAGGGATGAGGGAAGGTGAAATGAGCAGAGCAGAATCAGTGCTTTGCAAAGAATTCCATACAGAAGCCCTGCAGCCATCATGGCTGCCTGAATATTCCCGATGCTCATGTCCACAGAGTTGCTGCCATGAGCCATCTTCTGGGTTCAAGAGTATTGCCCTTCCTTCATTCTCTTCAGAGGAGATGAAAAAGCACAATTTCCCCCCAAAAGCAAATGTCCAAATGTCCAACTGCCTTATGGGACTGACCTGCCATCACTGTAGGAGAGATTCATAAGGACTGGGGGTGGAGGGGAGTTGCCACTGACCCTTCACTCATCCTCAAGTATACTGAACTGTATAACTAACTACAAAAGGTGTTTCATCAACCAATGAAATGCATGGTGATCAGCAATTATGTGTTTCATGAGAGCTTGCTGGGCAATTGCCCTAAGGTGAAAGCCAGCTGCCTCAGAGCAGCAGAGAAAAGCTCTCCCTGTTTTGGACTGGGAAGACAAACTCTCTTGGTCCCTAGTTGGAACAGCAGGAGGAATTGAGGTAGATCAACACATAATTCCCCAGGTTTGATGTGGGCCGGCACACCTTCCTACTCTGGAAGAGAGCGGCTTCCTCATGTTGGATGACACACCTTTTTGGTATGTTTGTGGCAAGGAGGCTAATGAAATTAATCAGGAAATATAAACCTCATATTAAAAGCTATCTCTCTGACTTGCTCTTTTATTAAAAGAAATCACCATTCTCCAACTTCAGTCCTGTGCTTTTTTTATGTTCAGAGGAATATTTTTCTTCTTCTGGAAACTTAGACCTGATACAAATGCCCTGCATGGAGGAATCCCATATGCTGTGGTAACTTTGGCACAGAATCACAAACTCTCTCCAGGTCCACCTCCCAAGCCTTCTGAGCTTATTAAATAACAGTTAAATTTTCATCCTCTTCTGTTGAATTCTCGATCAGGGTCACGGTTGCTGTTTCTAAAAGCTTTCCACCAGCCTCTCCCAGTAACCCTGACATGCCAGTCTTCACATAACCCAACTCACGCAGTGACCAATAAAATAAGAAAAAGCCAGTCATCTGCTTTACATGGGGAAGACATTCCCGGAGCAGTGCAACTTAGAGCAACGAGGATCACGTCATCTCACTGATGCCATTCCCAGTGGGAGGGAAATTCCACTTCAGCAAAGAGAAGGATAAGGGTCAAAAGAATTTTATGAGGCCATCTTTGAAATTGTTCTCAATTAAACCAAGGAGAGGCCTCAGGGTTTTCAGGACATTTGTGAAGTGCTGCATGCTAGCTACATCATCCTCAGTCTGACTTCTTATTTGGAGTTGACTTTTAGTCGATTTTCAGTTGACTTTCTTATTTGGAGCACAGGGGACAAGATAATGGCATAACTGTGCAGAGAGATAATATGGACTTATCCATGTGGATTAATAATATAATTTAAAAATTCATATATTTATTTTCATGATAAACATTTCACTTCCTGTAAGATTTTTATGAAATTTGCTTAGAAGTATAAGATTGTCAAAATTTAATACCACTTCATGGGTTTTTGGGCAATGCAGTGGATTGCCCTTACTCTTCCACAAAGTCTTCCAAAGCGATCCTCAGAATGTTCATGCTGCACTTCCGGTATCAATTCATTAGTTCCTTCTCTCACTGCCTTAGTTTCTTCATCTACAAAATGTAAAATGATGTCTTCCTCTGCTTCTTTCTTTGGAGGATATTAGGGTGAACAGTGTATGGTACAACTTGTACTCTCAACTCCTTAAAAGAAAAATGCAGTAAAACACGCTGCAGTGTATCAGTCCATATTGGATCATGGCTATGAAACCATCAAACGTGACCTAACATAAGTGTTTTTACCTCCTCCTACCCACACTCCGTTTCTTCTTCTTGTGATTCATGTATTCAGTGCGCTCTTGAGTGGCACGATGCACAGGTGCTGTAGAAGAAACAGAAATGGAAAACAGGGACATGCCTGTTTTCTTTACAAAATAAGGAAATTGTTTTGGAGGGAATGTCTGAGACTTTATGGTCATAAGAAAGAATGAAGAAGACAAACATCATCGTCAGAAAGCCCTGGTATGCTTATAACAATTATCTAGCCACCTGAGAACCAAGCAAAAGTCCCTAAGTGATTCAACTCTGTTGAAAAATTTCTCTCAGACCTTTGGAGTTCTGCTTTATTGAGGATAATGCAATCAATATTGAATTCACCGTTTAAAATTATTCTTGAAACACTTATTACCTCTTATAGTAACATGATTTTATTTAAGTATAGATTTTAATTTAATTATAGAAGGATCAGTAACTACCTGAATCTTTACCTTTATTACAACATATAGTAAAATATTTCCTTGAAATAAATTTGTCTGTTTCTCACTGAGGGGAAAAAATGGAGTATGATTAATTAATGAATTACTGTAATATTACATAACATTTTGTAACAATTCAAATGCTTGGAGAAGACAATAGCATCTGTTAGTGGACCAGGGCTCTCATTCCCATATAAATGATGAATTGTAATTGGACAGGGACTAGAACTTAGAAATTAAACACCTTAAGTGACATTAGAAAACCCCAGACAGCCACAGTAGCTCAGCAGATACCAAGAAGCATGTGTTAGATTTCTTAATTCAATTCAATTTCACAAATACACATTTTGCATTTCTACAGAAATGAGCAAAGCACTGAGCCAAGAGATGTCACAATCCCTAAATTTCAGTTGCTCACACCTAATAGGAAAACATGAGTGAGATAATCATGAGATGATGAGATTTGTGTTCTAAAAAGTGTGCAAAATCTGAGTGCACAAAACAACCTGAACCTGACTTTATCTGGGAATATGAAAAAGGTTGAGTAGAAGAAAGGATATTTGAGTTGCAATTTAATGAGTAAAAAATCAGTAGAAGATTAAGAAAGGGGAGGATCAGAATATTCCCAGCAGAGGCAATGTACAAAGGCAATTGCTAAAACTGTCACTGTCATGCCTTCTATCACAACCACTGCTTGTTGGGTATCAGCTATATGCCTAGCACTGTCCTCATAGCATTTTCTTGCTTCCTCCTCACAACAACCCTGAAAGGTGGGCATTAATACCCCCATGGATGATAAAGCCATGATTCAAAGAGTTTATGTAACTTCCTGAAGGAAAGAGCTAATAAGTAGTCAGAGAGAGATTTATATTGAGGTCTACCTCCTGCCAAAATGCTTGCTATCATCCACCATGTGATACTATAGATTACAGGTCAACAGTACTTAAAAATCTCTCAAAATATACACTATTTCATTAATTCTTTTTTTTTCAATCAGAACTGGTCTACAAATATAAGTATAGATAAGTAGATTACATAATTATGGATAGATGATATATATATACATAGAAAAAATGAGATATAATGTATATATTGAGGTTTAGTTTTCTTAAAATAAAGTGCACATATACTCAATGTATACTTCAATGATTGTCAAGAGTGTATACACCCATCAAACCAAGACACAGAACACTTTCGTCACTCTGGAAATTTCCCTCATGTTCATTTCCAGTCAGTCCTTCCCTCAGAAGCAGCCATTTTCTGCTTTTTTTAAAATTTTTATTTATTTTTATTTATTTGTTGTTATTATTATGTTCAATTAGCCAACATATAGTACATCATTAGTTTTTGATGTAGTGTTCAGTGACTCATTAGTTGCGTACAACACCCAGTGCTCACCTCAACACATGCCCTCCTAAATATCCATCACCCGGCTACCTCATCCTCCCACCCCCTTCCCTTCTGTAACCCTCAGGTTCCTCTTTCTATTACCATAGTTGTTTTGCCTATTCTTGAACTTCATATAAATGGAATCAGTAGTTCTCTTTGTTTTTAACACCTTTTACCCAACATAACTTTTTTGAAACACATTCTCCCCACTGAATACATCTGTAGTTTTTCCGTTTCTTCCTGAGTAGTTTGCACTATATGGGTATACCACAATTTGATCCCCTCTCATGTTCATGAACACTTGGGATGTTTCCAGTTCTAAAATTTTATGAATAAGGCTGCTATGAACATTCTTGTAAAGACTTCTTGTGGGCATGTGTTTTTATTTCTCTTGTGAAAATACCCAGGAGTGGGATTGCTGAGTCATGTGGAAGATGGATGTGTAGCTTGGTGAGAAAGTGTTAGTTTTCCAAAGTACTTGTGCCATTTCACAACCCCACCAGCAACATACAAGTTTCTGACTGATTCATTTCTTTTGCCAACTTTGATCTCTTGATTTTGGCTCTTCTTGTGTGGAAAGTGGTATCTCATTGTGATTTAATTTGCATTTTCCTTATGACTAGTGATATTGAGCACATTATCATGTGCTTATTGACCATTCAGTATCTTTTTTGTGTAGTGTCTTTTTATTTTTTATTTTTTTTTAATATTTTATTTATTTGACAGAGAGAGAGAGATAACGAGAGCAGGAACACAAGCAGGGGGAGTGGGAGAGGGAGAAGCAGGCTTCCCGTCGAGCAGGGAGCCCGATGTGGGACTTGATCCCGGGACTCCAGGATCATGACCTGAGCCGAAGGCAGACGCTTAACGACTGAGCCACCCAGGTGCCCATGTAGTGTCTTTTTAAATCCCTTGCCCAATTTTTAACTTTTTGGTGAACATACGATTTCACTCATATGTGGAATTTAAGAAACAAAACAGATGAACATAGGGGAAGGGAAAGAAAAATAAAATAAGATGAAAATAGAGAGGAGGCAAACCATAAGAGATGCTGAACTCTAGGAAACAAAATGAGGGCTGCTGGAGGGGAGGGGGGTAAGGAGAAGGGATGAATAGGTGATGGAAATTAAGGAGGACACATGATGTGATGAGCACTGGGTATTATATGTAACTGATGAATCACTAAATTCTACCCCTGAAATTAATAATACAGTATATGATAACTAAATTGAATTTTAATAAAGATTTTGATAAAAAATAATAAATAAATAAATCTCCTGCCCATTTTTGTTGGCTTGTTTTTCTTTTTTATCATTGACTTGCAAGAATTCTATATATCTTCTGAATACAAGACTTTAGTCATATATATGCATTGCAAACATTGAAGTGCTTTGGCATCTTTGTTAAAAGTTAATTCACCATATCCATTTGGCTCTAATTCTAGTCTTTCCATTCTGCTCCATAGACATTTGCCTACTATATTGCTATACTCTATTGACTTAGTCACTGTAGCTTTATAGCATGTTCTTGAAACCAGTAAGTATAATTCCCTTAACCTGACTCCTCCTTTTCAAGATTGTTTTGGCTAGTCTAAATCCTTTGAACTGCCATATAAATTTAGAATCAGATTATCAATTTTAACCAAAAAACTTAAAACCTGTAGGAATTGTTTATAGAATTATAGGAACTTTAATGAATATTTATAGAATTTTTTGGAATTTTCAATATAACAAAAATCTTAAATTTTATAAAAAAATTTTATAGAATTATAACAATTTTATAAAAATTACATTGACTCTACAGCTATTTTGAAGAGTATGGACATCTTAACAATACTGAGTCTTCCTATCCATAAACATGGTATATCTTTCATTTACTTAGGTCTTTTTTAACTTCTCTCAGAAATGTTTTATAATTTTCAATGGAGAGGACTTAACCACTTTCATTACTTTTATTTATAGGAATTTAATTATTTTGGCGCTATTACAAATGACATCATTTAAATTTCATTTTCTAATTGCTGATATATAGATTACAATTGCTTTGTATGTTGATCTTGTATGCTATGGCCTTTTTAATTTTATGTATTAATAGCAATAGGTTAGTTTTTGGTAGATTCCTCAAGGTTTTCTAACTCCCAATCATGTCATTGGCAAATAATATTTTTACTTCTTTTCCCAACTTCATGTTTTTACTTATTTTATTGCCATTTTCCTGGCTAGAAATTCCAGTCCAATGTTAAGTAGGAATGGTAAATTCAATCATCCTTGTCTTGTTCCATATCCCAGGGAGAAAACATCCAATATTTCACCACTAAATACAATGTTTGTTGTGGAATTATTATAGATACACTTTATGAAATTGAGGAGGTTTTCTATTTTCCTAGTTTGCTAAAAGTCTCCTTTCTACTCAAATGGGTGTTGGATTTTGTCACATGTTTTTTCAATATCTATTATGATGGTCATACAGATTTTTTCTTTTGTTCTTTTTAATGTGGTAAATTATATTGATTAATTTTCAAATGTTAAACATGTCTTGCAATGCTGAAATAAATCCCTCTTTGTCATTATGTGCTAGTCCTTTTTTATAGTGATGCTGTCTTCCATTTGCTAATATTTGGTTAAAGATTTCTATATCTCTGTATCTTCATGACAAATGTCCAAAATTTCTTTATCTTGAAATATTTTCAGGGTTTGCTATTGGGATTATCCTGACCTCACAAAATGAGTTGGCCAATGCTCCCTCCTCCATTGTTTTCTGAGTCTGTGTAAAACTGAATTATTTCATATTTTATCAATTCTAAAATGTATATATTAGCATCTCTGAACTTAAGGTGTACTTATGATCATAGAGTATCATAATTTAGTGGGCAGAAGTTTTCTTTAGTCATACCCCAAATGCTATTATGTCATAATATTGATGACCACTTAATGTCAGTAAAATATAGTTTTAAATTAGAACACCTGTCCCTTGAAATGAAATTCTTTCTCTCAGCCTCATCCCTATCTAATAGGGACTAAAATGTATTTACATACTTTTTTACATACAGAGAGAGAAAGACTTTATCAAAAAAATAGGAAAACATAAAAAATAAAAATTACCATAATCTCACTACTCAATATACTATTCTTAATATTTTGGTCAATTTCCTTTGAATCTTGTTGACATATGCATGATTTGTGTGGTAGAGAGTTATAGAGAAAGAAGGAGAGAAAAAAGAAGAAGAAAAGTGTGTGCATAGTAATTACAATTATAGAGCCAATAACAAAAATTAGGGCAGTGGAATAAAAGGAAAGGCATTTGGGGAATCTGTTTTATGTTCATAAGAATTATCCTAGAGATATGGTCACCAAGTTGAAAGAATGAAGAAGAATTAGACATAATGATGTATCAGTCCTTAAACTAAAAGAAAAAAATTACCAGACCTACCTCAGTAAAGTATATAGCAATGAAGAGTGGCTAGTAATTTAAATCATTTTTTTAAACTAGTCAATCTTAAAAGAGGTTGAGCAGTAGTACCTTGCAAAGGAGCAAATGAGATCTCTAGATTATGTAGGACTCATAAACATCAAATATGCCTACAGTATGAAAGACCCTTTGTGTGCATTGGTGCTAACTTGTCCCCTCACAAATAGTCCAAGTTATTGGCATTTGAACAGGCTATTCCCAAGTCTGAGTTTGCCAAATCTGATTCTTAGTCTACTAAAGCTCTTGCCTCTGGCTAAGTGGTGGCGGTTCTGATCTCCATTGCAGTTAGATGTACATAATGGTAGAGATCCATAAGGGTCCCGGAGTCCGTAGCAAGGACCTTAGAATGCAGCATTGTCAGTTACATTCCAAATAGCAAAAGCCAAAAATGAAACATATATTAGAATACAGCATCATTCAAAGAGTTTAATATTATTAAAAAATTTTAAATATCATTAGCAAAAGAATTGCAATCCTAGTGATTCTAACATTGTATTAACATGTACTACAAACTACTACGATCAGAGAGACCTGATATGCCTTTTTCTTTTATCCTGAACATCTGTCCAACACAAAAGGCTTGGAATCCTCAATTGAGCCCTCCCCGATATGGACAAAATTGAACATAACCTAGAAGCTATTCCACTTCTCCACCAGCCCTTTAAACAAAGATTAAAAGAAAGATGCTATAAAAATGTTTTTGACATTTCCCATTTTTAAATATAAACACATTGATGTATTTTTAATACTATAAAACAGATAAAAGAGAGAGTAATATTTTTAAAGGGTGGAATACTTTATGCTAAAGTAAACAAAACAAAAGAGCTGTCCAGGAAGTCAAAAGTTATTATCCATGAGAAGAAGCATGTTTTTTTCATTAAGAAACAAGCAGGTCCAAATGCATCAGACATGTGATGTCCAAAGGCTGGGTGCGTGCTCACGGCTACATTTGACCACATTAAGTATTCAGCCTGAGGCTACCCAGCCACCCCCACAACAGGGAAAGCTGACTGTTCTGAAGGCCAAGGAAGGACATTCTCCACAGATGTCAGGTGAAAAGGAGAATGTCTTTCATCAAGCCCTACTTCCTGCACTACCCTGAAGAATTCTGCTCATGACTAAAATTCCTTTGACACTGTCCTGACCAAATGAAATTCTTTTCTTCAGAGCCAGTACATACTACACCATACGCAACATCTTTGGGAAGAAACATACTTGAGAAGCACACTATGCAGTCTTTCATGATGTAAGTTCATCCCAATGTACTCATTTTCCCATTTCTAAAGTAGACCAAGATCTAAGTTGGCAATATCTAAGCTGATTTACTATTTAAGACTAAGCATTTATTTTATGAGCTGTATGCTTAATGATAACCTGCCCTGAGAAGTCTCAAAATGAGTATATAGGACTGAACATGTATACACAAACATGCATGTACACACACATACTCACACACTACTATACCACACATACAACCAGCAATGTAGAGATTTACAATTGGAAAAGAACATTTGACATCATCTCTCATTGTTCAGAGTCCACAGTGTCTTTCCCACCAATAACTAAAGATCAGAAAGTCCCATTACAAAATTTCATAATCATTCCCTTCATGCTAAACACCACAGCAAGTTCTGAGCATAAGAAGTTGAAACTCCACAGATAACTGAGCGGGTGGTCACCTGGGTTTGAGTGGTTGGTCCCTCCTCCCACCCCCACCCCAGCCCGGAACTCACTTAGAAGTTAGAAAGTTAGATGTTGTAATTAGGGGCCAAATAAACTCTGCCCTGAATTAATCATTTATTTTAGATATCTGTTTGCCCGCAAACAAAATAAAATAAACAAAATAAAAATGGACTTGTTAAGCTGAGAATTTTTCAAATATTTTTTCTCTGAAAAAAATACTATAATTGAAACTTTATTTGATTAAACTTTTTAATTTCAGAGAGTTAGAACATGGGCTTATCCAACTGCAGCTAAAATGGACTCACCGTACACATCATCAGACACAGGTTGTAAAGACTGCTTGTCACTGTCAGTGATGGACTTATCCTTCAATGGTTTTCCACTGCACTCAGGGTGAAGTCTTGTCTCTTAGACTGCCAGGGATGGTCTTCCATGGTCTTTCATTCTTTCCCATCATGTATTTTACCTTTAATCTCGTTAACTTCCACATGTTCTTACACATGCTTCTCTCTCTGGCTAAAGTCCCTTTTGCCACATTCCCACTAGTCAAAATAATATCTTTCTTCAAGAGCCATCTTGCTTCCTTTCTGGTAGGACCAGACAGGGCAATACCACAGGCAAAGTCCCATGACAGAATCAGCTGCAAAGGGCATCTCTTACCCACAGGTGTGCTGTAGAACTGTTGCCCAGAATGAAAGGCTAGTCCAGGGAGAAGAAAGTCCTATCCAAACCACAGAGCATGGAGTCCACAGAAGCTTACTGTTCCTATTCTGTTCCTGGTGTGATGGGGTGAGTGGTATGCTTACCAATATCTTCAAACACAGATTTCTGTTATACCAAATTTCTGATTTACTCAATGAATATTTACAGAGCTTCTATCTTTATCTAGTGACTATGCATATGGGTGATTAAAGCACAGTCCTGCCTCTTGAAGAAGCCCAGTCTAGTGAAGAGAAGAACATGTGAACTGATAACTAGGTTACAACAACCCTGTGTTACCTTAGATGTGTTAAGAAAGAGTTATTGGAACATGTCATCAAAACGGGGCCAGGAATGATGTCCAAAAGGACATGAGCTGCATCTTGTAAGAATGAGTGGAACTCGGCCAGCTGGACTGGAGTGGAAATGGCATGACACACAGTGAAAGACAGAGACAATACACAGCGAAGTATACTCAATGAGAAAAGAAAAACGAAAAGGGTGTGTGTGAGTCCAGCAATGGGGCTTAATTATAAAGGGCCTGGATTGTCTACCAAAAATGTATGGATTTCCCCTTCAAGATTTTAAGGAGTCTTACACAGGCAAATAGGCAAGCCATTCTGCAATAATTGAGAATGGAGAAGAAGAGGTAGATTCAAAAGCTATTTAAGAGATAAAAGCCATAATTCTTGGTATGGAGAAATAGGGAGAGGAAAGAATCAAGTATAATTCAAAGTTTTCTAGTTCAAGTTATTGGGTTCTTGATAATATCAATAAGCAAGATCTGGAGTTCAGGTGGCACATGCTGAGGCATGGATGATACGTAGGCTCTGGATGAGGCAAATGGAGGTGCCTGGTGAAGAGCAGGCTAGTGTGAGGGGCAGAGGAGAACACGAGAGACTCAGACTTGGGGTCATTAAGAACGGGAGGGTCGAAAGAACAGAGGGTCGAAAAGTGAAAAAGCATGCCCCCCCCCCCCACCATCAGCACAGTTTGTATATCAAGGGTACAATAAGTGTACAATGAAGTCTAGGATGAAATAGTGGGGACTGCCAACATTTAAGAAGGAATCCAAGATACTGGAAAGCATCAGAAATCATTACTCTTATTCATAAGACAACTAGGCATGGAGCTGTACAAATATTTGCAATTACTGGGGGGGGAGGGAAAAGATGGTGGAGGAGTAGGGGACCCTATTCTAACCGGTCCCCTGAAATGAGCTGGATATCTACCAGACCACTCTGAACACCCATGAAATCGGCCTGAGATGTAAGAAGATATATCTGGACCTCTACAAACAGGAATATCGCAGGCGGTTGATTTTGAGGTATGAAGTGGGGAGCCGTGATTCCGTGGGCACATATTTGAAGATAAACAGAAGGGGGAGGGGGCCGTGGGCATCCTGCACCACCAGCTAGAGAAATCCTCCCACACTGGGGACAGGCCACAGACTCACAGACCGGTAGCAGCGGGGAAAGGACTTTAAGGCAGCCCCCAGGACTGAAACCCCCAGCAGTGGAGCCATGCAAATGAACTAGGAGTGGCTGGCAGTTTTAGAAGCACAAAGGGCAGAGACATGCCTGGACCTGGAGGCGAGGACTGGGAGCCCTGCTGAGGGGTGCACAACCCAGGACACTGCAGTTTATAGCAGCAAGACAGAAACAGAGATAGTGTGCCCTCGAGAGCTCACTGAAGAACAGACTGCGATCTCTCTGCTCTGAGGCAGAGGGTTGGAAACGGTCTCTTCTGCTCTGACTCTCAGAAGAGATGCAGAAATCTGCCAAGAAAAGCCGCCAGAGAACAAAAGCCCCAAAACACCAGTTTTCAATGAGCCCATCCCCCCCCACAGGGGGCAGGGCAACTCTGCCCAAACAGGGTTGCCTGAGTAACAGTGCAGCAGGCCCCTCCCCCAGAAGACAGGCTGGGAGAACAAGAGGCTGACAACCCTAAGGTCCTTATAAAACAGGTGCATCTTGCTTGGGTTGTGGTCAATAATTTGGAATCTGTACACTCCCTCAACCACCCCTCAACAGAATGACTAGGAGGAGGAACCCCCAAAATAGAGAAGACTCAGAGACTGTAACTTCTGCCACAGATTTACAAAAGGATACAGATATAACCAAGATGTCGGAAGTGGACTTCAGGGTAACAGTTATGAAGACGATAGCTAGAATGGAGAAATCGATTAATGGCAGCATAGAGTCTTTAAGGGCAGAAATGAAAACTGAACTGGCAGAACTTAAAAATCCTTTCAATGAGATCCAATCTAATCTAGATACTCTAACAGCTAGGGTAAATGAGGCAGAAGAACAAATTAGTGATCTAGAAGACCAATTGATAGAAAAGAAGGAAAAGGAGGAGGCCTAGGAGAAACAGCTCAAAATCCATGAAAACAGAACTAGGGAAATAAGTGATGCCATGAAACGTTCCAATGTCAGAATTATTGGGATCCCTGAGGGGGTGGAAAGAGAGAGGACTAGAAGATATATTTGAGAAAATTGTAGCTGAGAACTTCCCTAATCTGGGGAAGGAAACAAACATTCGTGTCCTAGAGGCAGAGAGGACCCCTCCCAAGATCAAGGAAAACAGACCAACGCCCCAGCATGAAAAAGTAAAACTCGCAAATCTTAGAACCAAGGAAACCATCTTAAGGGCAGTTAGGGGGAAGAGATTCCTTACGTACAGAGGGAGGAACATCAGAATAACGTCAGACCTATCCAGAGACCTGGCAAGCCAGAAAGGCCTGGCAAGACATATTCAGGGTACTAAATGAGAAGAACACTCAGGCAAGAATACTTTATCTGGCAAGGCTGTCATTTAGAATGGATAGAGAGATGCAGAGCTTCCAAGACTGGCAGAAACTAAAAGAATATGTGACCACTAAGCCAGCCCTGCAAGAAATATTAAGGGGGGTTCTATAAAAAGAGAAAGACCCCAAGAGTGATATAGAACAGAAATTTACAGAGACAATCTATAGAAAAAAGGACTTCACAGGCAACATGATGACAATAAATTCTTATCTTTCAATAATCACTCTCAACGTGAACAGCCTAAATGCTCCCATAAAACAGCACAGGGTTGCAGATTGGATAAAAAGACAGTACCCATCCATATGCTGCTTACAAGAGACTCATTTTGAACCTAAAGATACATCCAGACTGAAAGTGAAGGTATGGAGATCCATCTTCCATGCCAATGGAAATCAAAAGAAAGCTGGAGAGCAATGCTTAAATCAGACAAATTAGATTTTAAGCTAAAGACTGTAGTTAGAGACACAAAAGGACACTACATCTTTCTGAAAGGGTCTATCCAACAAGAAGATCTAACAGTTGTAAATATCTACACCCTTAACATGGGAACAGGCAAGTACATAAGCCAACTGTTAACCAAAATAAAGAGTCATATTGATAATAATATGTTAATTGTAGGAGACCTCAATACTCCATTCTCAGCAATAGACAGATCATCTAAGCAGAAAATCAACAAAGAAACAAGAGCTTGGAATGACACATTGGACCAGATGAACCTCATAGATATATACAAAACATTCCACCCTAAAACAACAGAATACTCATTCTTCTCAAGTGCACATGGAACTTCCTCCAGAATAGACCACATACTGGGTCAGAAATCAGGTCTCAACTGATACCAAAAGATTGAGATCATTCCCTGCATCTTCTAAAACCATAATACTTTAAAAGTGGAACTCAATCACAAGAAAAAATTTGGCAGAAATACAAACACTTGGAAGCTAAAGACCACTCTGCTCAATAATGTTTGGGTCAACCAGGAAATCAAAGAAGAACTTAAACAATTCATGGACACCAAAGAGAATGAAAACACATCAGACCAAAACCTATGGGATACTGCAAAGGCGGTCCTAAGGGGGAAATACATAGCCATCCAAGCCTCACTCAAAAAAAATAGAAAAATCCCGAATTCACCAACTAACTTTACACCTTAAAGAACTAAGATAAAGCAACAAACAATGCCTAAGCCACGCATTAGAAGAGAAATAATTAAGATTAGAGCAGAGATCAATGAATTAGAAACCAGAAACACGGTAGATCAGATCAATGAAACTAGAAGCTGGTTCTTTGAAAGAATTAATAAGACCGAGGGGGCGGAGCAAGATGGCGGAGGAGTAGGAGACCTGGATTTCGTCTCCTCTCAGGAATTCAGCTGGATAGGGATCAAACCATTCTGAACACCTACGAACACAACAGGAGATCAAAGAAAGGAATAGCAACAACTCTCTGAACAGAAAAGCGACCACTTTCTAGAAGGTAGGACGTGCGGAGAAGTGAATCCGAGGCGATATTCGGGAGGATAGACGGCGGGGGAGGGGCTTCCATCGGCCGCTTCTGGCAAGTGATAGAGCCACGGAGCACAGAATTGGAACTTTTAGAAGTCTGCTCCGCTGAGGGTGTCACTCCGGTGGCTAAGTGGGGGGTGGAACCCTCGTGGGACAGTGTGGTCGCAGGACCCTCGGGGTCACAGAAAGACCGGGGTTGCCTGAGTGCAGCAGAGCTCCCAGGGATTGGAGCAGGGAAGCCGGCTGCAGAGACAGAGCCCAGGCACGGGCTTTCAGCTCGGGGTTGTCATAAACCGTGATCCGCGGCACAGTCAGGCTACTGCTCCTCCAGCAGGGACCCAACAAGCGGAAGATCTGGGGAGACTCCCCTTCCTCCCTCGGGAGGAGCAGCGCGGGAGCGCACCGCAGGGATCTGCTGGGTTTGGAGACTCCACACGGGGTCGGATGCCAGAGATAGGAACACGCGGTCACAGGCCAGGTGAGCACGGAGTGCGGCCGGAGACTGGGGAGACGGGAGTGACTGACTGCTTTTCTCTGGGGACTCACTGAGGAGCAGGGCCCGAGTTCTCCGCTCCTCCGAGGCGCAGATTGGGAGGCCGCCATTTTCACTCTCTGCCTCCAAAGCTGTACGGAAAGCTTGCAGGGAACAAAATCTCCGGAGAGCAAACCCGAGCAGATTACTTAGCCCAGACCGGGCAAGGGCGGGGCAATTCCACCTCCGGCAAAGACATTTGGGAACCACGGCAACAGGCCCCTCCCCCAGAAGATCAGCGAGAACAACCAGCCAAGACCAACTTTACCAGGCAATGAGAACAGCAGAACTCCAGCGCTAGGGGAATACTGCACATAGAATTCATGGCTTTTTTACCATGATTCTTTAGTCTTTCAAGGTTTTTTTTTTTTTTAACTGTCTTTTTTCTTTTTTTTTTTTGAATTTTTCTTTTTCCCTTTTTCAACCAACTTCTTATCAATCCCGTTTTTAAAAAACATTTTTATTTTTCAATTTTTAGAGTCATATTCTATCCCTTCATAGTAGTTACCCGTATTTTTGGCATATATATATAAGTTGTTTTCTCTTTAAAATTTTGAGATAGTTTCTTCTAACAGATTAAAATATACCCTAAATCTCTAGTATATGATTTTTTCTACTCCTCTGCCTGATCACATTCTCTCCCTTTTTTTTTTAAATCCTCTTCTTTCTTTTTTCAAACAACTTCTTATCAATTCCTTGTATAAAACTTTTTATAATTTCCATCTTTATAGTCATATTCCATCCCTTCATCATATCAACCCTTATTTTTGAACATATATAAGTATTTCTTTCTTTAAAATTTGGGAGGCACTTTCTTCGACCAGACCAAAATACACCCAAAATCTAGTGTGTGGCACTGATCTATATACCAGCTTGATCATATTTGATCACATTCTATTTTTTGTTTTGTTTTGTTTTGTTCTGTTTTTGTTTGTTTTTATCTTTATCTTTTTCTTTTTCTTTTTCTTTTTTCTTCTTTTT
>NC_138371.1:104639165-104679383 GCF_054177405.1 Leptonychotes weddellii | reverse complement strand
GGGTTGCTGGAGTGGGGGGTGGGGTGGGAGGGATGGGGTGACTGGGTGATAGACATTGGGGAGGGTATGTGCTCTGGTAAGCGCTTTGAATTGTGCAAGACTGTTGAATCCCAGATCTGTACCTCTGAAACAAATAATGCAATATATGTTAAGAGAAAAAAAAAAAAGAAGAAGGTAGCAGGAGGGGAAGAATAAGGGGGGAAATTGGAGGGGTAGACAAACCATGAGAGGATGGACTCTGAAATACAGACTGAGGATTCTAGAGGGGAGGAGGGTGGGAGGTTGGGTTGGTCTGGTGATGGGTATTGAGAAGGGCACGTTCCGCATGGAGCACTGGGTGTTATGCACAAACAATGAATCATGGAACACTACATCTAAATCTAATGATTAATGTATGGGGATTAACATAACAATAAAAAAATTTTTTATAAAAGAATTAATAAGATCGATAAACCACTGGCCAGACTTATCCAAAAGAAAAGAGAAAGAACCCAAATTAATAAGATTATGAATGAAAGGGGAGAGATCACGACTAACACCAAGGAAATAGAAACAATTATTAGAAATTATTATCAACAACTATATGCCAATAAATTAAGCAACCTGGAAGAAATGGATGCCTTCCTGGAAACCTATAAACTACCAAGACTGAAACAGGAAGAAATTGATAACCTGAATAGGCCAATAACCAGTAACGAGATTGAAGTCGTGATCAAAAACCTCCCAAAAAACAAGAGTCCAGGACCTGAAGGATTCCCTGGGGAATTCTACCAAACATTCAAAGAAGAAATAATACCTATTCTCCTGAAGCTGTTTCAAAAAATAGAAACAGAAGGAAAGCTTCCAAACTCATTCTATGAGGCCAGCATTACCTTAATCCCCAAACCAGGCAAAGACCCCATCAAAAAGGAGAATTCCAGACTGATATCCCTGATGAATATGGATTCCAAAATTCTCAACAAAATCCTAGCTAATAGGCTCCAACAATACATTAAAAGGATCATCTACCATGACCAAGTAGGATTTATCCCTGGGATGCAAGTGTGGTTCTACACTCGCAAATCAATCAGTGTGATAGAACACATTAATAAGAGGAGAGAGAAGAACCATATGGTCCTCTCAATTGATGCTGAAAAAGTATTTGAAAAAATACAGCATCCTTTCCTGATTGAAACTCTTCAGAGTATAGGGATAGAGGGAACATTCCTCAAGTTCATAAAATCCATCTATGAAAAACCCACAGCAAATATCATCTTCAATGGGGAAAAGACGAGAGTCTTTCCCCTAAGATCAGGAACACAACAAGAATGCCCACTCTCGCCACTACTGTGGTACTAGAAGTCCTAGCAACAGCAATCAGACAACAAAAAGAAGTAAAACATATTCAGATTGGCAAAGAAGTCAAACTCTCTCTCTTCACAGATGACATGATACTTTTTGTGGAAAATCCAAAAGACTCCACCCCCAAATTACTAGAACTTATACAGCAATTCAGTAATGTGGCAGGATACAAAATCAATGCATACAAATCAGTTGCTTTCTTATACACTAACAATGCAACTGTAGAAAGAGAAATTAGAGAAACAATTCCATTTACAATAACACCAAAAACTGTAAGATACACCGGAATAAATCCAACCAAAGAGGTAAAGGATCTATACTCTAGGAACTACAGAACCCTCATGAAAGAAACTGAAGAAGACACAAAAAGATGGAAAAACATTCCATGTTCATGGATCGGAAGAATAAACATTGTTAAAATGTCTATGCCACCCAGAGCAATCTATACCTTCAACGCCATCCCAATCAAAATTCCAATGACATTTTTCACAGTGCTGGAACAAACAATCCTCAAATTTGTATGGAATCAGAAAATCACCAAGGAAATGTTGAAAAAGGAAAACAAAGCTGGGGGCATCACGTTGCCTGATTTCAAGCTATATTACAAAGCAGTGATCACCAAGACAGCATGTTATTGGCACAAAAACAGACATATAGACCAATGGAACAGATTAGAGAGCCCAGATATAGATCCTCAACTCTATGGTCAAATAATCTTCGACAAAGCAGGAAAAAAATATGCAATGGAAAAAAGACTGTCTTTTCAATAAATGGTGCTGGGAAAATTGGACAGCTATATATGGAAGAATGAAACTCGACCATTCTGTGACACCATACACAAAGATAAACTAAAAATGGATGAAAGACCTCAATGTGAGACAGGAATCCATCAAAATCCTAGAGGAGAACATAGGTGGTAACATAGGTCTTCGACATTGGCCACAGCAACTTCTTTCAAGATACATCTCCAAAGACAAGTAAAACAAAAGCAAAAATGAACTTTTGGGACTTCATCAAGATAAAAACTTCTGCACAGCAAAGGAAACAGTCAACAAAACAAAGAGGCAACCCACGGAATGGGAGAAGATATTTGCAAATGGCACTACAGACAAAGGGCTGGTATCCAAGATCTATAAAGAATTTCTCAAACTCAACACCCAAAAAACAAATAATCAAGTCAAAAAATGGGCAGAAGACATGAACAGACACTTCTCCAAAGAAGACATACAAATGGCTAACAGACACATGAAAAAATGTTCATCATCATTAGCCGTCAGGGAAATCCAAATCAAAACCACATTGAGATACCACCTTACACCAGTTAAAATGGTAAAAATTGACAGGGCAAGAAAAAACAAATGTTGAAGAGGTTGTGGAGAAAGGGGAACCCTCTTACACTGTTGGTGGGAATGCAAGTTGGTACAGCCACTTTGGAAAACAGTGCGGAGGTGCCTCAAAAAAATTAAAAAATAGAGCTACCCTATGACCCAGCAATTGCACTACTGGGTATTTACTCCAAAGACAGAGATGTAGTGAAAAGAAGGACCATATGCACCCCAATGTTCATAGAAGCAATGTCCGCAATAGCCAAACTGTGGAAAGACCCAAGATGCCCTTCAACAGATGAATGGATAAAGAAGATGTGGTCCATAGATAAAATGGAATATTACTCAGCCATCAGAAAGGATGAATACCCAACTTCTACATCAACATGGATGGGACTGGAGGAGATTCTGCTAAGTGAAATAAGTCAAGCAGAGAAAGTCAATTATCATATCGTTTCACTTCTTTGTGAAACATAAGGAATAGCATGGAGGACATTAGGAGAAGGAAGGGAAAAAGGAAGCAGGAGAAATCGGAGGGAGAAATGAACCATGAGAGACTATGGACTCTGAGAAACAAACTGAGGGTTTTAGAGGGGAGGGGGGTAGGGGGATGAGTTAGCCCGGTGATGGGTATTAAGGAGGGCACATATTGCATGGAGCACTGGGTATTATATGAAAACAGTGAATCATGGAACACTACATCAAAAAACTAATGATGTACTGTATGGTGACTAACATAACATAATAAAATTAAATTAAATGAAAAAGACAAATATTTGCAATTACTGAAAAATAATCAAACTTTATTAAGTGCCTGCTATGTGCAGAACATTGTCTTATGTGTAGTGACAGATGTGAAGATGATTATAATTTGTTAAAAAAAAAAAAACCCTCAGCATCAAAAGAACCTCTTGAACAGAGAACACATGAGTGTACCCCAATATGCAAGGACATGAGCTAAGTGAGAATACGGATGAGGAGGGAGGGTGAGCTAGGCAGACCCCATGTGTGGCAACATAATACTGTTGTGAGCTGAATTTGGACTAGTCAACTTCTCTTAAACAAACTGGAATATGAGTAAGTGATCCTGTATGGAGTGGGAGCTTTACAAAGCAGGATGTGGTTGCTAGCAAAGAGTTCTACACAGGTGATGGAGAGACAGAAGATTAGAGAGGGGGAGGTTGCATGTAAATCTCTGGTGTGGTAGCCATACCCAACCTTTACCAAATCCTATAGCATGGGTCATGGGAAGACCTTGCAACAGAGAAACAGTGGATATAAACCACTCAGGGACATGTTGAAAAGCCTGAATTATGCCCCCCAGCTGCCTCTTCATCCACTGACATAAGCCCTGCGGTCCCTTGAACTAACAAGTGCTAGGAAGCCATGGGATATGACCATGTACTAATGTGTCAAGTGTTCTGCACTAATTGTAGGTAGACTCTGTCAGTACTAGTAATATTTTCTGTTTTGTTTTCCCACTATTTTCACTGTTTTCTATTTACATATTTACAGGATGTATTTATAGTCTGTAGAATACAAATTTAGATTTTAATTTAGAATATAAATTTAGATTTAAAATTTTAGATTTAAAATTTAGATTTAAAAATTATTAACACTTTAGAGTCTGTCATCTTCAAAACTTATTTTCTTAGCAAAGAAAAATTACCTTTATCTAAAAGAAACTCATAAGCTAAAAAACACTCCATGTTCAAGAGTCACAACCTATAATACGCAATTCAAGGAGTGTGTCACATATCCCTCACACACACACATGCTCAGTAAGAACCCACTGAGGTGCTAGAGCTGAAAAGGCCAAGATAAGGAATTTCTATTACATCTATTATAAATATTATACTATTTAATATATTACAGATATATTAATAATATTTATCATTATATCTATATTAATATTTAATGATTAATAAATCAATTTAATCAAATTGTGCATACACATATATATGTAATTTGGGTTAACTAGGTCTTTAATATCTATATAATAAGATTTTGTTAAATAAGGTCCATCCTAAAATGAACAGAGAAAATCAATCTGTTAGGATGAGGATAGAGGAATAGGAAGCAGTAGTTATATTGAGTTCTACCCTATGCATTATTGGATTTTTGTGTGTTTCTCTATGTGTGTAACCCGTGTGTGCATATGAAATAGAAAGAGGGAGAGAGAAGATGTTCTTTGTTGTAAAGAACAAACTCTCCTACCATGTTTCTAGTCATTGAATTTTGATTAAAATTAATGCCACCCCTTGCTTGTCTAAATGTTTAGAATGTAATTATATATACTTAGTAGTAAAACTGTTCTGAATGCATTCCTGAGTCTTCTTTGGGGATTCAGAAAACATTTTGGAGTCTTGTAGCATTTCAAAAATATCACCATATTAGCAAAGAGCAAAGGTTCAGGTTATTAGAGATTTAAGGTCAACAAAATGGCGCTAACAAGGGTTTTCTGCAGATTTTTAAATCTCATTCATCCTAAGAGCTCAAAATTCTTTCAAGAACATAATTTCTCTCTACACCGTATCTATGATGCTTTCTCACTTTATCCATAGAAGAAGGACAGGCTAGATATGTTCCAAAATGTTCCATCATGTACAACAGATGCTCTCTCATAAAACTGGGATCAAACCTTAAACCTGCTAGTTCCTATTGCAGCATTTTAGCAGAAAATTGTTATCTTCAAGAAAAACTGCTAGTAAAAACTGGGATGAAGTTATGTTCAAATCTAAGTAGAACAGAAATAAAACAAACTGAGTTAAGGATTTGACATGACAGACTGAGACATCTAAAGGGCAAGGCAGTTTAACTTTTGGCTAAAAAAGATTTCATTTTTTAAATTTCCCAAATTTATTTTTAAAAAATGCACTGGGAAAAGTTAGGAAATGGTAACAAAGGAGGGTCTCCCAGGTTATGAATAGTATTGGATGCCCAACGATGGCTTTAGTTTGGAGCATCCCTCAGACTCATGGCTTCCAGAAGTTTGCAGGTAGAAAAGTAGCTCCTTATTTAAAGCGCTTCTAGTGTCTGGATTTCCACAAAGAGCTTAGAAGGAGGAAGCTGGTGGCAATCTAATTGGGATGGTAAGAGCATGAAAAGAATTATCTTGAATATTCATTGGCATAGTAAGTACAGTTTTTATTTAGCATTGGTGTTTATTTGGGGTGGTTCAAAGGCTGAATCCATAGAGATTATGGGGAGGAGGTATTAAAGCACTCAACCCCTTCCATCTATCCCGTTTGATAGCTGCCCTCATCATCCTGCTGAACAACAACAACAACAAATCTATCCATTTGTTTAAAAATTAGGCAAAAGAGGTCAAAGACGCTCTGGGAACAGAAAGTAGTGACACCAACCAATTGTGAGGGGAGTCTTCCATGAATTTACGGGGCTTACAAATGAAAATCTTCATCATGAATTAATAATGAAACTTACTGTGAATTGGAAGGTTCTCCGTGGCCTAGGGCTTCCATCATGGTTATGAGTAGGGGGCTTTCCATTCAAAGTCCAGTTGCCAGACAGAGTGGCCTGGCCAGAGGCCTCTACATCAGACAGCCACGCAGACTTATCTCTCCAGCTGGTGTTGAGTGTCTCCTCCTGGCACCCAAAATACACATTTCAGGTGGTTGCTCACAGTTAATGAAAATCTTAGAAAATTGGAGAATGTGATCCTTTGGGAGACCAGTTACTGCTTTTAATTTGTCTTAACTAAACTGTTACATATTCATTGCTAATTACTGGTGCCTTGGTTTATTGTCTGATACATACTAGACATACCCTTCTTGAGAGATTTCCATAAAAGAGAATTTTATTTAAATGCATACATCATACTATATATTGCCTACTACTGTCCAGCTCCATCCAAACATGCAAGGGGGGGTCTCCCGCAATGGGACTAGTGTTGCCTGGTACAGAATTACATACGGGGACAAGAATGTGACCCTCTCTGCTCCACTGCTCCCTGAATATAACAATTATGCAAATTCTTTTTGTTCAGGCTTAAGAATGTGCTATGAGCATTTTCGGTGGGCTTGGAAAAGCAGCCTTCCTCGAGATGATAGAAATACTATAATTAAATCATTTCAAGGGATTTGAATGTAACATGGTGTTACTGTGTTCTCTTTGTAGTCTGCAACTACTGTCTTAAAGAAAGTATTAGACTTGTATCCTTCTCAAGATCTCTGGTTAGAGCTCCTTGTTTAAGAACAAAGGGAAGGTTGAACCCCTCATTAGAAACAAAGTTATAATTCAATGCCCCTGCATTTCCTCCAATGCATTTGGCGCTAGCGATGCATCAGGAGCAGACTGTCATCCCAGGATTCGATAAAACCATCATTTTGGCAAAACAAAACAAAACAAAAATTTGGCCTTAGGAAATTGTGAGTCATCTCTGTGATTCTTCCAGCTGCGCTTTGCACTGGGGGTAATAAATCATGCATAAATAATAATCACCAAAATTAAATGTGTGGATGTTGGATAATTCTTTGTCATTGTTACTCACTAATAACAGTAATTTGGTCAAGTAAATTGTATTGATATCAAATGTTCCTAGGATGCGGCTTTCAATTAACAGGTCATGCATTCCATCCTCAAATGACACAACATTTCACTTGCTATTTCCTCCCTGATCATATTTTAAAGAGTTTCCCAGTGCTTCTTTCTTCTTTTCATTTTTCTGCTCTAGTTTCCCTTTGGTGGCCGACATCACACAGTGCTGGTGCAAGGTCGACAGGTCAGCTGTCACTGCCAAGGAAGGAGGATGCCAGGTGCCTTCCTCATTCCCATGCCAGAGCTGAAGTCCTAGCCCAGCTTTGCCCTTTCTCGTGGGCCCCACAGTGCGTGCCCAGGAAGGAGTGAGAACCTCCCACCCACAGTTAGAGGGCCCCAACTTTGTTCTACCCCAGCCAACAACCAGCCTCAGCAACCGAGTGTGGAATGGAGACTTGTCTCCAGAGAGCCTTTGTGCTTCTAGAAGACCCCACCGAGTCCTTCTTGGCTTCACACAGCAAAGCATATCTTCTATTTTTTCCACCCAAACTGGAAAGTCCACTCAAAAGAGAGCCAAGATGAATGGCTTGCCAGACTCCAGTCATGCTGTTCTGCCAAAAGCTATCTCCCATTTGATCCCCGGCTCACAAAATGACACTCATGGTGCACCTCTTCCTTTCCCCTTCTAGAATAACAAAATGCTGGAACCAGAGGCGAATAGATGTTTCCCCCTTAGTGATCTGCCCCAAGCTGCACAGGGCGTTAGAGGGAAGGTGGGAACCAGAACCAAGGGCATCAGGTCCCCAGTGCAGAGTTTGGTCTCCTGTGATGGAGGCACTTGGAAACCATCCAAGCCATCTGTGACTGTTCTTCAGGGCTGGACAATACATAGAAACCAGTTTTAGACTAAATCGCCCATTGGACAGTTGCAGAAACTGAGATCAAAAGAGGCAAATGAATAAGCCCTGCTATTCAGAGGAAAATCCGTATTGTACAGAAATCCCTGCTTCCCCAGCCCGGGCCTCTCTCCCAGCTGCCCTGGCTCGTGCACAGAAGGGGCCTCTGGATGCAATTCAGGGCCACCTACTTCAATTCCACATTAGGACCATCAGAAATATAATGTAAGGCACAAATGCAAGCCACGTGCATAATTTAAAATTTCCTAATGGCAACATTTTAAAACGTAAAAAGAGACGAAATCAATTCCAGTAATAATTTTATGTAACCCCATATGCACAAAGCATTATCATTTGAAGGTGTGAGCGATCTAAGGTATTATTAATAAAATATTTTACATTATTTTTTAATGGCAATTCTAGTTTACCTCTCATGGCGCATCTGTTTGGACCAGCCACATTTTCGTGCTCAGTCACCACATACGGCTACAGTCTGCTGTGCTGGACAAGTGAGCCGTGGCATCAGCCTCAGCTCCAGGAGCTACAGCAGTCTCACTGGATGACCCCCTATCGTGGGCACCACTGCAAATCTGTTACCAGCTAACCCAGGAGCAGGCCCTGGCCACAGTGCCTCTGGAGCAATTCCTGGCATTAACACCAGCTCCATATCCCTTTTGCACTGCAAAGAAAAATGTCAAATACTTTGGGGTAGAACCTACCTCATGGTGATTCCCAAGGTCTCTTCAAGCTCTATGATGGTGATTCTGAAGCTGCTCAAAAGATTGATGTCTTTGGGGCTCCTGGGTGGCTTAAGCATCTAACTCTTGATTTCGGCTCTGGTCATGGTCTCAGGGTCATGAGATGGAGCCCTGCCCCGGGATCGGTGCTCAGTGGAGAGTCTGCTTGAGATTCTCTCTCTCCCTCTCCCTCTACCCTTCCTACTCTCTCTCTCTCTCCCTCTGTCAATCTCTCTAAAATAAATAAATAAATCTTAAAAAAATAAAAAGAAGAAGAAGGTTGATGTCTTAAAAAACTAAATCTGCTTTGGGCTAGGGTGACTCACAAAATAAATTGTGACCCTCCTTTAGTCAATGGGGGCAAGTGTACTCAGTTCCAAATTCTGTGTAAAAGCAGGAGGCTAGGCAGATCCACAACGGAATTTTAGTTGGTTAATAATATCAAATGTATCTCAACCTGAATGAGAGCAACTTCCTCTATACCTGATGTATATGGGGATAGCAAAGATACCTTGAGTATTAGTGTTGATTTTTAATATTGAGTACATGTTCACAGTAGAAAATGCTCCTCACTTGCAAACCACACAGTGAAATATCCCAGACTGATGTACCAGGGACATGACTCCTTAATGTCACCATTTCACTCCCATATTGATTTAGTTAAACTTCCACTCCCATAGTCATTATATTACATTTCCTGCTTCAACAAGGAAGCAGGGTGACTTGAAATGAGTCAGTGATAGTCTACCCCAGACAGATCCTCTGAACACAAAATCTAAAATTCAGTAGTTGTCGGGAGCAGTCCCCAGCACTGGCCACTTCAACGTCCTGGGGCAGAGAGCAGTGTGGTCCATGAGATTGCCTACTCACCCATGGAGAGGAAAACTCCAGTCAGGCCCTGGCTGGGCTTGTAGACTTGGGGAGAGCACGAGCTGAGAAGAGGGCAAGGAGAGGACATAGCCCAAAAACCACCAGGATGACCACTAGAGAACTCAGGGGGAAAAAAACAAAGAGCAACTGAAAGAGCAGGTTTGAAAACTCCATCCATGTAAAAGGCTTGCAGTGGACGTTCAGTATTCGTGCCTTTAGATAGGTGCGCATCCACGGGACGAAGGACCTTGCGAAGGGTCAGTGCCTCATAAAAGAAAGAAACCTACCCTGTGGGTCGTGATTCTACTAGAGCTTCCTGAAGAGTCATGGGCTGCGGCAGATGACCCCCACTGCCGGGCAGTGACCCAGATCATGCTTAGCTCATCCATCTTTTCCTTAAATAGCTGGCCGTGGTTGAGGCTAGAATTAAATTGCTGGCATATTTGGTGCTATTTGCTCCAAGTTCATTAGCTCCTGATGTCCCCCACAGCAGCTGTGAGGCCTCGTCAGAACAAAGGGGCAGTAGGAAAGGCAGTCCAGCCATTGTGAAGGCTGGTCCCCCTGACACGTTAGCCATCTTAAGGCACCCAGGCTTCTGGGACACTAAAAGCCAAAACGGCAGGGTCTAGGACCTCAGTAAGTGGAGTGAAGCAGAAAAAAACACCATCCCTTTGTCTCTAATGCATACAAGTGAACTTCTTATCTCCAGGTCAGCTCTGGACTGCCTGCACTCTGTTTCCTTCATTACCCCTTAATCAATGCAGCAGGTAAAGAGCATGGGCTTGGAAGCCCCAGGACCAGCCACTGCTCCTTGTTAGCTGTGTGATCTTCGGCAAGTTACACAAAGATCTAACACGAAGCATTTTTGTGAGGATTAAATGTGTTCATGCAAGTTCCAGCCCCTCACGCTGCTACATAGACATGCTCGATAAATAGAATCTATTCCTATTTCATTCTTAGTAGTATGACGCCACCATCACCATGATTACTGCCAGGAACAGGGGATCCAGGAAGAAGCCAATCTAGAATTCACCCTGGAGAAGTGAGCTGGACATGTGAGCCACAGTTAGTCTGCAATATGGAGGTGCTAATAGAGCTAGGACAGGCTCCAGAAGCACAAAGAAATCACTTTGAACTCTCTGGGGGAGGAGGAGCAAATCAGAGGTTTCAGAGGCCTGAAATCTGAGCTGAGCTTGAAGGGCCCCCTCCAGACAGGCAGGAGCAGGAAGGGGAGGTTAGAGGAAGCCCTCTTGCCCTCCTGCTTCCAGGTTCTGGAGAGCCCCCTATTCCTGGTGGTCCTATCTTCAGCAGACCCTTAAGACCCTTCACCCACCTCTTTTCTCTTCCTCCATAAACCGCCTCAGAACAAGGCTCAGACTCCCCATTTCTCACCTGTGGGCCCTGAATGAAATGCCCAGGCATTTTGATCATTTTAGAGGCTTTTTTAAAAAAAAAAAAACTAATAACAGAAAAATGCATGAACATTTTAAATTGAAAATCCAAGGACTATACAACCGTGAAAGTCATAGTGTAGCCAAGGGAGCTCTGGCCATGATTTGGCTCAGGCTTTGGGACTGACGGACCTGAACCCAGGTTCCTCAAACCACACTGGAAGCAGAAGAGGTGCAGAATGGTTGTCTGAGTTGCACCCTCTCAAGCAGCAAATGATCTCGCTAAGCAGGACCCCTGAACTATCACAGCAGACTCCGGACTCTCACTTGGCGTCCAGGCCCAAAGCCCAGAGTCGCGCATCTGCTCAGTGGTGAGAAGCAACTCCTGCCAGCCCCAGGGCCCCTCTGTGTGCTGCCGGGCACAGGGCTATGCCTGAGGCTTGAGCTGAGTTCCAGGACAGGCTGTTGGCCTCTGCCATCAAATCACTTGCCTTGTGGAAAAGAAGAGGAATGTTCTGTGCAGATACATGTGAGTGTTCTCTGGGCCAACATGTGAGAAGAGGCTCTGTGCCGCGGGCTGTGGAGGGAGGGCACCTTTAACGCAAAACAGGAGAACACTTCAATCCAAAGGTGTATTTTCCTTTGTGCATTTTTTCCCCCTTTCAAAGGCATTCATTTCAGGAACGATGGCTTAGTTATCAGAGCAGAGAATATAAAATCCAAGATAATGTGGGCCTTTCCAACACTAGAAACACAGCCGCCTCAATGTTCTGGCTTACCGAACTGCTTTAATAACATGCCTTTTTTTTTTTTTTTTTTTCCCTCATTAACCATTTCAAAGTTCTGACTTCGTGGGATCCTGGGGGAAGCTGTAAAAGGCAGATCAAACAGAACAGCCTCTGCCCGTCCTGGCCCCTCCGCCCGTTGAGCTCCTTGCCCACCCATTATTACAGTATGCTATTTACAGCCCCATTCATCTCTCACTACCTGCTTGTGAAAAGGAACGGGGTCAGCAAGAAAGAAGCCTGAAGAAGGAGGTCCCAAGGCCTGGGAGACTGGGTCTCAACACAGCAAAGGAGAAAGAAGCAAGCAAGGAAGGGGGTGAGTCCTAATATCCCTCCTGCCCCAGGCAGAACTCTCTGTTCCCCTCACCGAGCTCCCACAGCTCTTTACACAAATCTCTGCTCTAGAAGTTTCCACAGTGAGCTGCACTGCACCATTAGGTGTCTGGACCTCTCCTGGACAGCTCCTGAGTGAGTGTGGGGGCTGGTTGCTGGCGCTATCTCTCACTCCCCGGGGTCTCCTGCGACGTCACTCAGGCCTGGGGTGAGGGGACCCTGGATGTGCTGATCAGGGGACCCTGAGAGAGTCACCACTGGAAACCCCTCTTCCTTTTTTTTTTTTTTTTTTGAAAAATGAAAACACTACATGTGAAGACTTCTAGGGTCCCTTCAAGTTTGCTGAGGTTTTATTAAAGTAGAGCATGACCATTAAAGAAAACATGTAGAGTTCTGAAGAGAGAAACAGAAGGCCCATTGCCCATATTCCTGTCAACCAAATGCTGTTAGTGTTGCTGGGCATAGTTACTTCCAGAACCTCAAGAAGCACTTTAAAACTTGATTTAGACTAACATCTATGTGTCCTTCATATAATTACATGAATGGGTTTGGGTTGTGGGGACTGCTACATAGGAAATTCTAACCTCCATTTAAAGAACAATAGTTATGAAATGTCTTGTGAACAGAACCACACTGAAAAATTAAGAAGCAGATATTTTATGCTCCTGACTCAGTTTCCTACCACTTATGAGGATCTCCCCAATCAGCTCCACCACCAAGCAGTGCCAAAGACCCATCCACCTTCCACCACATCCACCACCTCCACACACCTACCACCTCCCCACATACCCACCACCACCCCACACCTCCAACACCTCCACACACACCTGCCTCCCCACATACCACCTTCATACACCTCCCACCTCCACACACATCCAACACCTCCACACATGCCCACGTCCCCACACCTACCACCTCCCCACAGACCCACTACCTCCACATACACACACCTCCCCCAAAACCCACAACCCTCCCACATACTCCACTACCCCCTCACACCTACTACCTCCCTACACCCACCATGTCTCCCCATACCCCACCACCTTCCTCCACCCCAATTCCCTCCATTCCTATATTTCCTCACTCCCACCACCCCCACCTCTCCTCACTATTACTTTTTCCTACCTCTACCTCCCCCAGTACACGCACAGACCACAAACTAGGGCTGCAGTGATCTCATCTTTTCTGTGGATCTAAATTTTATTCTTAAGAAGTAACAAGAAAAACTTGTTCATCGGAAGTTGTGTCCAGTAGGTAAGATTTGACCAAGTTATTTTCCAAGAGGGCATTGCCATGGAAACAGTGGGCCAAGCTTTCATTTACAGAGCTGAAAATTAAGGAAATTCAGCTCTCAGTTCTCTGCTTCAGGAGGTGTTCTGGCTTTGGGAAGAAGGGAAAGAAATTGCCCATGACTCTGGAAGTCACCAACAAGGCAATACCAAGTCACATGCCTCTCTAGCTAAACGTTCTCCTTCTTTTTAACTACTTGCAAAATCACCAGAGGGAAAAAGAAACAGCAGTCTGTGTGCTTTTCCATGTCAAAATTGAACCTGCTATTTGCTTGAAGGAAAAAAATCTTCCTGGTTTCTCTAAGGGGAGAGGTAGACCAGTCACACTGGGCTTCCCCCTGCTAGGCTGGCACCCTCCCTCTTCTGTGTCCCATGACCTGTGAAGCTCATATCATTTCAACTTTAGTTATGTGAATTTATGTTTTCCTGCTGAGGTGAGAGCAGCTTGCTGATCTCATTGGTCTTGGTGGGCTCCCAGGCCTTCACACAATGTGTGGCTCTGGTAGGCAATTAGCAATTTTGCTGAACTGATGAATTAATTATCAAGCTTGGATAATAGGTTTGACACATTTTGTGTTTGCTTCGATCTATTTTGGATTTGCCTGATGAATTGCATCAACTTATCCTTAAAATCTTTTCTTTTTCTGAGAAATGAAATTTGGATCAAACTAATGATCATTTTTTTTTTCAGAACTCATACACTTAGGCATGTTTCCTGTCTCAAAGGCCCTGCTCCTTTGAAAACAGATTCCTCATCTACCTTTCCCTAAGACGTCTTGGTAAGAGATGGCAACGTGTAGAAATCCAGCTCTCTAGTAACAAGAGAAAACAAGCTCGTGCTGCTTAAAAATAGACATCTCTAGAGATTGGGTAATGTGGCCCATGTGTATATTTCTGGACTGTCTCCATTCCAAGGCTTCTGCAAGTTCCTGAAAAGAAGCCAATGTTCTAATCTGTCTAAATTACATTTGGCTGCTGTGAGGGTCATCAGGTCAGGTCAAAAAGAGATGCTGAGAAACAACAATAGTAATAGCCACTTCTCCCTGAAAACTAGAAGGACCTTCAGGATACCACCAGGTAGGCTGCAGGACATTTCTAAGAAAGAAGCCAAGGTAGGCAAAATGGAGTGAAATGGGACGTCTGTTCAGTCAAGTCCCAAGATCCTACCTATTTTCTAGTCATTCATTCATTTAACCTTCTTATTCACCCTAAAAATATTTTTGAGCACTTACTTTGCTGGAGATAAAGAGCAACCAAGATAATAATCCACTCATGAATCAATAATTTCCCTGCTATGTGTGAGTGCCATACTGGACACTAGGCTTCCCAGGGTGGGCAGACCCACCTTAGTGCCTACAGTATAGAGCTAGCTCAAAGTCTAGCAAGGAGACCAGACATAAAACAATGAAACCAAATATAGCTATAAGCTGAGATACATGCTTAAAGGCAAACTTGTGTAGATTATTAAGAGAGGGGCCTAATTTACATGTGGTATGAGGAAAAACCTCTTTGAAGAAATGACATTTGAGGGGCACCTGGGTAACTCAGTCTGTTAAGTGTCTGCCTTCGGCTCAGGTCATGATCCCAGGATCCTGGGATCGAGTCCCGCGTCGGGCTCCCTGCTCAGAGGGGAGTCTGCCTGTCTCCCTCTTCCTCTGCCCCTCCCCTGCTCACGCGCGTGGTCTCTCTCTCTCTCTCTCTCAAATAAATAAATAAAATCTTTGAAAAAAAAAAAAGAAATGGCATCTGAGTTGAGAACTGAAGGAAGACTGAGTAGGAGTTAGATGGGTCAAGAATGAAAGGAGGAGCCTTCCAGGCTTAGGGAGTGTATGTGTGCAGTGAAGAGAGAAGGAGTGAAAAGTGAGACTGTGAGGATGAATAGAGGCCAGATCCGAGGAAGCCCACAGGACATACTAAGGACTTTTATCCAAAGCACAATGAGAAAAGAAAGAAAGAAAGAAGAAGAAGAAGAAGAAGAAAGAAAGAAAGAAAGAAAGAAAGAAAGAAAGAAAGAAAGAAAGAAAGAAAGAAAGAAAGAAAGAAAGAAAGAAAGAAAGAAAGAAAGAAAGAAAGAAAAAGGAAGGAAGGAAGGAAGAAGAAAGAAAGAAAGAAAGAAAAAGGAAGGAAGGAAGGAAGAAGAAAGAAAGAAAGAAAGAAAGAGGGAGATAAGGGAAGGGAATGGAAGGGAAGGGAAAGGAAGGGAAGAAGGAAGGGAGAGAGAAAGAAAGACGTATATTATAAAGACCACTGTGGCTACTGCATAGAGACTGAGTTGGAAAATGATTTATGCTCATTATTAAGCAATTATCTCTCAGCTCCTAATCCACCCTCCAGACCCTGCTGTGTGATGCTGAGGCTGAGAGTCCGCAAGGCATGTTCCTCTTTGCCAACAGCTGCTCCTCCATGTCAGGCTCTGCCAAAGGGATACAACTCCGAGAGACCAGAAGGCTGGAGTGCAGGGGACCGGAAAGCAGTGAATGGACTCATCCCTGTTCCTAGTTTCTGCTTCTTGTCAGCATGACTCAAAAACAGATCTTCCACTCAGCAACAGGAGTTGATTTTGGTTTTTTGGACATTCCTAGAACCAGCCTCAGTGAGCCCATTCAAAGATACCTGCACTAGCTAGGCAGTGCCCCTCCTCAGAGAGGTGAGTCACAAGTCTATGGGATAGCAACAGAACCCATCCATAACAGAGCATGGAGGGGAAAACAGAAGCTCAGTGGTACAGCAGTTCAATAACACTAACCATCTAATACACATGCAACTGGACTCACAGAAAGAGAAAAGAGAAGTGGGGACAAAAAAAAATTTAAAGAAAGCATGATCAAAAATTGTAGAGGAGGGAATACTTCCTAGCTTATTTTATGAAGCTGACATTGTCTATATTATCCTGATACCTAAAGCAAACCCCTAAAAAAGACCCTTTTCTCCAAAAAGACAGCAGTATACCTAATGAACATAGGTTCAAAAATCCTTAACAAATTAAATCAAACCAAGAAATGTATAAAAATGACAGCGTACCAAGTGAATTTAGGCCACAAATATAAGATTGGTTTAACATTCAACAGACTGTAAAAGAAAAGCCATAAGATCATCCCAATAGATGCAGAAAAAGCATTTGGCAAAATTCAACACCCATTCATGACTTAAAAACAATAACTCAGTATGCTAGGAATAGAACTGATTTCCTTCAATCTCATAAAGGGCATCTATAAAAAACAACAGCTAACATCATACTTAGTAGTGAACACTGAACTCTGTTCCTATAAGATTAAGAACAGGACAAGAATGTCTTTTTTCATCTCTTCTATTCATTTTTGTACTGGAGATCTTAGTGCATAGAGCAAGAAAGGAAATCAAATATATAAAGTTTTAATAATGATAATAAAGCTATTTTTATTCACAAGCTACATGTTAAAATCCTAAAAAGTCTATAAAAAAACAATACTAGAAGAGTAAGTGTGATGTCACAGGATACAAGGTCAATATAAAAATTATCAGGGGTATTTCTATGTATTTACAATGAATAATTTGAAAATATAGTTGAAACACAACAGTAATTAAAATAACATTAAAAGCACAAAATGCTAGGGATATAGTTCATAAAACAGGTGCAAGACCTATACCCTGAAAACTCTAAAACATGTCTTAGAGGAATATAAAAAGAAGGCCCTAAATAACTGGAAAGCTATACCACATTTGTGGATTGGAAAACCCACTGAGAATTTCTAAGATGCCAATTCTCCTCAATTCATCTACAGATTTGATGTGCTCTCCATCAAAATCCCAACAATCTTTTTTTTCTTACAGAAATTGACAAGTTCTTTTTTAAAATGTATATGACATGCCAAAAAACAATTAGAATAACCAGAAAATACTTGGGGGAAAACCAAGCTGGAAGAACTACATTCTCTTGATTTCAAGACTTACTATAAAGCAACAGTAACAAGTCAATATGGCATTGAGATAAGGATAAACAAATACATCTGTGGAACAGAACAGAGGCCAGGAATAGACTCATACTTATATAGTAAAGTAATTTTCAACAAAAGTGCTAAAGTAATTCAGTGAAGAGAGGAAAATCATTTCAGCAATTGGTTCTGGAACAGCTGGAGACCTATGTGAAAACGATAAGCACAACCCCTGCCTCCCCTCTTGCACAATAATTAATTTGTGATGGACCATATAGTCACATGTAGAAGCTAAAGCTGTAAAGCTTCTAGAAGAAAATATATGAAAACATGTTTTCCACCTTCAATTGGCAAATCTCTCTTAGAACTCAAAAACTAACTAACTGTTAGGCAAAAACTAAGATTTCATCTGTCCTCAAAAATACCAGTACGTAAATGACTAAGAAGGGTATAGGCTGATGGGAAACTTTCACAAACATATGTAACAAACAAGTTTTATCTAAAATATACAAAGAACAAAAATAACTCCTATTAGACACATATCCCAATTAAAAATGGACTAAAAGTTTGATCAGACACTTCACAAAGGAAGATGTGAAGGACCAATATTCCCATGAAAAAGTACTCAACATAGTTAGTTATCAGGAAAACCAGTGTGAATGCCATTGTACATCCTCTGGAATGGCTAATCTGAAAAAGACTGACAACACCAATGTTTTCATAAATTGGAACAATCAGGACTCTCCTACATTGTTGATGGGAGTATAAAATAAAATAGCATAGTCACCTTGGAAAACCATTTGGGAGTTTCTTATAAAGAAACGACCATATGATCCAAATTTCTATTTCTAGGCATTTACCCATTGAAATATATGCTTGAAAAAATAAAACAAAACAAAAACCAGCAAACCAATATACAAAAGCCTATATAGGAACTTTTTAGTATCTTTATTGAATATCGCCAAAAATAGAAACAACCAAAATGTCTACCAACAGGAGAATAGATAAACAAATTGTGCTATGCTCATATAGTAGAATACCACACAGCAATAATTAAAAAAAAAGAATAAACCACGGATACCTGCCACAACATGAATGAATCTCTAAAACATGGTGCTGAAAGAAAAAAACGAGATATCAAGGTACATGATTCACTTTACAAGAAGCCACAGAACTAGAAAAAGTTAATGTCAATGGAAATCAGACCTGTAGTTGCCCCTGGATGAATTTTAGGATTGACTTCAAAAAGGCAAGTGGGAACTTTCTGTGACCAATGCAAGGATCTATGAATTGGTTGGGGTAAATGCATTTGTCAATCTCATCGAACCGCACATTTAACATACATGCATAATACTATATGTGAACTATGCCTCAATCGAATAATTCCTTAAAATTATATCTAACAATTTAGGAAAGAGAATCTAGTAACTTAAAAAAAGATAAGTTCCCTATTTCCCTAAGTCAACTTTCAATTGAACTATCCATTTATAAACCATATTTATGAAAACAACTCAACAGCCTAATAATAAAAGATTATTCGAATCAAGGATGACTTCCACCAAAAATAATAAATAGCTGTTACAGATGATGTTACAGAAAATATTTGATCACATAAGAAATTCACAAATAGTTTTAAGTGAAAATCCCAGCTTATTTTTTTTTTTAAGATTTTATTTATTTATTTATTTGACACACAGAGAGAAAGCACAAGTAGGCAGAGAGGCAGGCAGAGAGAGAGGGAGAAGCAGGCTCTCCACTGAGCAGGGAGCCCGATGCGGGACTCGATCCCGGGACTCCAGGATCATGACCTGAGCCGAAGGCAGTCGCTTAACCAACTGAGCCACCCAGGCGCCCGAAAATCCCAGCTTATTAAAGAGATGTACAGTCTGATTCCCAATTCAGAAAGTATGTGTTTCCCTGTGTGTATATACCTACAGAAAAAAAGCTACAAGAATTTACACCAAAATGTTATCTATTTCTAGGTAGTAGAATTACATGTGATTTTAATTTTATGTCTTCATGCTTTTGGCATTTTTGAAATTGTCAGCAATGGATTTATGTTCCTGTTATACTGAGGTGGGAAACTACTTTCAAAAAGTAAAATTAGAAACAATATTGCTAATGAGAAGCTTGGGCTCTGACAAGCACCTGGGCTGTAATTTGCATGGAAGTCACCCGTCCTCTCTGTTCCTACTCATTCTGTCCCGAGTGTCTTCATACTTAAAATCAAAATATCTAGACGGGTGCCTGGGTGACTCAGTCAGTCAAGGGTCTGCCCTCAGCTCAGGTCATTATCTCAGGGTCCTGGGATCGGGGTGCATGTCCGGCTCCCTGCTCAGTGGGGAGTCTGCCTCTCCCTCTCCCTCTGCTCCTCCCCCCACTCATGTGTGCTCTCTCTCTCTGTCAAATAAAGAAATAAATACAATCTTAAAAAAAAATCAAAATATCTATTATCCTCACCTAGTTCACATTATTGTTGTAGACATGACAAAGTACATGTTATTTGTAAAAGCACTTTTTAAAAAACCTAAAACGCTACAAAACTATTAAGCCGGGTTGATGGATTTCGGTCTCCCTTGTCCCGTCACCATTTGTCTGCCTGGGTTGTCTGTGTGCCCAGCTGAGGCCAACTTTTGCTGGATGCCTTGCCCCTAACTCCGGGCCAGCCTCTCGCCTGAGGTACTACAGAGTTAATACATAATACTTAAAGGAAAGTGCATTGTTCTGAATGAAGTCGGTCAGTAAGTATAGATAATGCCGATTAGAGGAACTAGCAGTGGGGGCTAGCCTCATCGTGACACAACGGCAAGCCATCTTATTTAAGGAGACAAGGGCTGAGAAAGATTATCAGTCAGAAGGAGAAAGGAATGCCATAAATATAGGGCATCCACTGGTTGAGAAGATCAATTTCCTTCCTCTTAAAACAGGAGCACATCCCATAAAACCTGATCCTCATTCTCAAGACAGAAGCACTGTGATGGCAATGCAGTTACTTTTTTTTTTAAGATTTTATTCATTTATTTGAGATAGAGAGAGAGAGAGCACAAGTGGGAGGGAGGGGCAGAGGGAGAGGGAGAGGGAGAAGCAGGCTCCCCGCTGAGCAGGGAGCCCGATGTGGGGCTCGATCTCAGGACCCCGGGATCATGACCTGAGCCGAAGGAATTTTGCCTTTTTGTCTGTGGTATCCCTGGACCCTCAATATTTATTAAGGAATAAATCAAAGAAAAAGATGCAAAATAAGGACAAACTGGTACTTGCACATTTAAATATTTTTCATTGAGAAACCTAAAAGGATAAAGCTTATTCTTTAGCCTTTGTCACAGTTACAGTTTTATATTTTGGGGATATTTCATTACTATCTGTCTTTCCTGCTAGGTTAGACATCTGAGAGGGCAGGTACCACGCCCGTTTGTGCTCATGATTGTAATCTTCAGTTCCCAACATGTTCCTTAAAATGACAAGGCAGTCAGTAAGCCCTTATTGAATAAATAAATGAAAGAATTTTTTAACAAAAAAAAAGTATTCGTCCATGTCCAAACCATGGCAAGTTACCACTTCCTTCTTTGAAATTTCTCATTTTCACATTGCTCAGATTCAACACTGTCCCCGCTAGTACCCTCCTGCCTTTCCCATTCATGCTCCTCCTACGTCTGAGGACTAGAGAACGACTCAAAAACGAAGCAGCAGGAATGACAGACATTACGTGTGTGGATGCTAATTTGGTGTGATTATTTGGTATTGATGTATGGAAGAGAGACCTCCAACTGTGGGTCACACGGTTTCGGCTACTTTTATTAAAATGATCTTGTCTGTCTCATGCAGCCTATTTTTTTCACCTTTTCCTCCCCACTAAAACACCTTCTAAACACATTTTCACCTCAGGGTCAAGACGGTCCGTCAGTTTTCCCAATCTCCCACCTTTGCCATCATGCCCCTCAGTACTTGCTGGGCAGGCCAGCTTTCCCCAAGATTTCATCATTTTGGGGTCTCAAGTCTGCTGACACACTGCTTTGGGGTTCATGGTTAGCTTAAAGTCCACCAAAAACGAAAATAACCCCTCAGATCCTCCCTATCAACTCAGTCTAATTCTCTAGCAAATTGCCACAGGCACAGAACAAAATCTCATTGATAAGTGTGAGTCACTCAATGCGGATTTGCAAGGACAAATTCGAGTTGCATAACTTCATTGCCTTTTCTTACTTGAATCTCAAGCTGACACATGGTAATATCATGTGTCACAGGATAATGAAGTGATTTTTTTTTGTTTCAAGGTCACAATATTTATAAACCTGTCTCTTTTGCCCCCCTTCTAAGAAATCTGCCATCTCAAAAATGTCAAAGTGACTCACATCAATGGCCAAGCGCATGACAGAGATTAGACCGAATTTAAAGGCCATTCTGGCAGATCTGGGATTGACCATAGGCACCTTGATAGAAAAAAAAGGACCTCCTGAGTGTGCCTGACAATCATAGGTAAAATTTCACAGTGATCACATACTTCCTGACATGATATCTCTCAAGAGAGGTTAAATAGATGAATTTTTTAAAGTTAGAAGAGTTAGAAGGACTTGTCCATCCTCAGAGACACTTGCTGCCAGCCTCGTCAAAGGACAACAGTAAAGACCTCACAGCAGCATGAATCACCAGAATTGATGCCTGAAGAAAAGCCACTTCATCAATACTTCAGATAGCAAAAGTTCGTTCTAGATACTTTGTTTCACAGAGACCTGACTATATCCACCAAGGTTAGGGTAATGGTGGTGTCAGCTAGACCTTTCTGAGGCAGTTGGGCATAGAAGTAGCTGCTTCCGGTGACATGACCACACTTATGGCACCTTTTTAATTCAATGTTTGTTTCAATCTATTCCTAGAACCTTTCCACGATGCCTTTGTGGACCTTTCTCTCTGCGTGCATGTGCGTGTGCGTGTGTGTGTGTGCGTGCACACACGCATGTGCACACGCATGCATGGGTATGTGCAAGTGTAGAATGAAGCAAAACCTATAGATTTTTATTTCCACTTTAATATATTATCTGCAAGCATATGGAGCAAGCAGACTCCATTACTTAACAAGCAAAGGATTTGAAGTTGTGTTTGGCATGTAACAATTTGTTACTTGGAACTGAGGTGATGTGATCTCTCTGGGCCTTCCTCATCCCTCCTGTGAATGCAGGCACCTCATTTACCCAAACAAAGGTAGCTTCTGCCAAATATACAAAGATCCAACTTAAGGGTCATTTCAATGAGCTTTTTCAGACTATATATTTAATTTTTAATTGAAAATAATAAAGTCTTATTTGTGAGTGTAACAAAAGAGTTAAGAAAGTTCTGGAATGTCAAAGTATATATAGGTGGACCATTAGAATCTTAGGTATTTTCCTTCCTCCTTCCATCCCCAGGTGACTAGGTGGTCAAGGTTGCTTCTGAGTTTCCCAGTTGAATCAGATATTGAAGTATCCCAGGCGCTCAGAGATGTCCCCTCACAGTGAGAGGTGCTCAAGTTATGCACAGAATGTTCAACTTGGCTTCTTACAGAGCTATTGCTCATCTCCTGTCCATAATCAAGCCTCTGGAAGTGCCTCAGGGATCCACAGCATCCCTCTGAGACCAGTCTGCACCGGGGCCGGAGGCCAGTGTTGATGCACTGGGATCTGATCCATGTGCAAAATGTGGGCTTCTCTCTGACACTGCACAGCTGCATTTGCCTGGGGCCGTGCCTCCAGGGCTCTCTCCGCAGTGTTCTCTGACGCCTCTGTAAACAGTTTCTTATGGTTGAAGTTAATGTGGAGACTCTTGTTCACACTCTCGGTAAACAGCTTACTGCCTTTTCATCTTGGCAGTCTCCATACTGGCCCAGATGTTTGTTAGCTGACCTTGGAGCCCCGCATTTGTCTTCCTTGAACTCATTCCCAGAGCATTCTGCGAGGACCTGCTGCTTTCAGCCCCAGGGAATATCAACCCTGGCCTCAAGGAGCTTACCACAAACTCAGGAGAGCAGAACACAAATGATAACGCCACCAGCAGGTTGAATTTTACTTCTGATCTTCCAGTATTTTCATATGTGTTAAAGTAATGCCAGCACTGAGAAAGAAAGTTTTCTCATGACACATCACCACAGGACACTGGTTACTCAGGACCAGAATTAGAATTAAAACAGTGGCCCAGCACGAGCTCCAGGATATGGACTCCACCCTCCTGCCTCACCAGGCAGATTGGGCTCCATGTTGGAAGGCAGGGTCCTGCTCATGTCTGAGAAGGAAACCCATCATCATACTCCATGTAGCAGACAGTCTGGATGGAAGCACTGAGGCACAATGGCCAGTTGGGAAAGCCTGGGTCCTGTGCTCATCATGAGAAAAGAAAATGGTAAAGCTAAATGGACCTGCGGTCATGGTGAGGACGGAAATATTGATTGCTATAAGAAGCACAAACCTTGGTAGATACAAAGCTGTTCTGGACAATATATGTTTGCTTTCTCATTAAAATTGTACCTCTTCCACACACCACCCCCCCCAAAAAAAGTCTCTATGTCCATTTTGAAGGAAAGGAACTCAAAATTCAGGTTTGTTAGTGCTATAGACTAAATGCTTATGTCCCCCCAAAAATTCACATGTTGACACCTAACTCCCAATGTGATGGTGATTTGGAGGTGGAGCCCTGGGGAAGTGATGAGGTCATGTGGATGGGGTCCTCAGGAGTGGGATGAGCGCCCTTATAAAAGAGGCCCCAGTGAGCTCCCTTGGCCCTTCTGCCATGTGAGGATACAGCAGAAAGTTGGCCACATATAAGCCAGAAATCAAGCTCTCCCCAGACACTGAATCTCCTGGTATCTTGATCTTGGACTTCCCAGACTCCAGAACCGTGAGAACCAAGTGTCTGTTGTGTATAAGCCACCCCGTCTGCAGCATGTCTGTGTTCTGGCAGCCCAAACACTCTGAGACAGTTAGGGAATTGAATTTGCACACGCTTTCTGAGTGGCAGAATGGGGCTTTGACCACAAGCAATGAAAGTCCAGAGGACCTGTATGGGCTTTGACCACAGGCAATGAAAGTCCAGAGGACCTGTTTTTATAAGGAAATGCAGCCAACAAGAAAGAAAAGATGGCGGTGGGGTCGGCAGACTGGTATGCGGCCTGTCTTCACCACTGTGTCTTTTAACAAGCCATTTAAGCTCCATTGGTGCCATTGGCTCATTTGATAGGAATTCATTGGTGTAAATACATTTTTTCAAAGTCTCAGAGTGTTAGAAATAAAAGATGTGGCTTACAATTTTTGTTTCTCCTAAATGGAGATTACGAATGGTACTAGCTTTTCAGGTTAAGCCAGAGGTCTTAGGAAAGCAAGAGTAGGGAATTAATTTTGTTTTTAATACATTTGAACTCTGGAAACATCTTTTTCTCTACTTGTAGGTTCAAGTAGGTTCCAAATAATGTATTACACTTTCATATTAAATAATGTTTTCTTAAAAAGAAGAAGCCTATTTGTTGGCCTTGAGATGAAAATAATTTCAAACACTTTAGAGACAGAAAAGAAATAAGCATTTTCTAGAATTAGCATTTATTCCAAGGTACGCGTATGTATTTTTTTCAATCGAGAAGAAAGTGCGTGCTGACGCCCAGGGTTCTGGGAAGTAGTGCCACTGCTGGGCCTCCCCCTGACCCATCCCTGTCCTGCCTGACAAACCCGGAGAGGCTGAGGCAGTGCAAGGTTCTCGGGACAAACAAGGGTCTCCTTCCTGCCCTCTCCAGAAGTATTGGCTCTTAACCATCCAGGAAGGTGGCCAGCCTCAGGCCAGAAGTCAAGATCAGCAAAACTTAATTCATGAAAGTCTCATTGGTTCTTTATAGACACCAAGATTCATTAATATGGAAAAGAAAAAAATCATGTAAGGAAACAAATTTGGAGAATTTCGTAATATACAGAACATATATAGTGAACGTATTTAAATTTCATGCAGGATCACAAAATATCTTTGGGGGTAAGACTTCCTGCCATACAGAAGCATCTTGCCTGAACTTGGCACTTGAAGCAGAGAGAGGCCTATTCCCAGAACACTCCCTGCCGTCCTGGCCACAGTCACAGGGTGCCAGAAGCCCTCAGTGCCCAGGAGGATCAATGGTCTTTGGAACACACTTGGAGACAAGCTGTGCACGAGTTGTTCTATCCAGGACAAACACGTTCCAGGAGCCTTGTCTCCTGACACGTAAACTGTGTATAATAATCCAGGGCTATGGCATGAAACACTAGCAAAAGAGGGAATTCTTTTTACTTTTTTTTTTTATTTTAGTAATTAGATTTAAACACAATATATCCAAAATGCCATTTCAAGATGTAAATCATACAGGGGCGCCTGGGTGGCTCAGTCAGTTAAGCGTCTGCCTTAGGCTCAGGTCATGATCTCAGGGTCCTGGGATCGAGCCCCGCATCAGGCTCCAGTGGAGAGTCTGCTTCTCCCTCTCCCTCTGCCTGCTGCTCTGCCTGCTTGTGCTCTCTCTCTCTTTCAAATAAATAAATAAAATCTTTAAAAAAAAAAAAAAAGATGTAACTCATACAGTATTATTGGTGTTTTGCATTCCAATTTCCATCTGCCCCCAGTCATGGTGACCAGCGCTTTCGGCATCACACTACGTCCTCCAGACAGCACCCTGTGTACCACCCATCCATCGGTGCTCACTTTCTTTTTTTTTTTTTTTTACCTATTTGACAGAGAGAGAGAGACAGCGAGAGAGGGAACACAAGCAGGGGGAGTGGGAGAGGGAGAAGCAGGCTTCCAGCCGAGCAGGGAGCCCGAGACGGGGCTCGATCTGGGATCATGACCTGAGCCAAAAGCAGACGCTTAATGACTGAGCCACCCAGGCGCCCCCATCGGTGCTCACTTTCAACAGCAAGCCTGCTGCCTGGTTCACATCTGAATGTGGCCAGGTTCTTGCCAAGACTCCAAAGCTCATTCTAAGAATGGTGAATAATGAGGGTGCTTCTGGAACCCCAAGTGTGTGCTCCTGACAAACTTGACAGACCCAGAGGTGCCGAGGAAAAGAACGTCGGCTGAAAGGCGGAGTTCTTCAGGTTAGAAAACATGAGGACCTTTGTCACCAAGCTGTGTTGACGTGCCCAGCCAAGAGCACTCCTCTCTTCGGAGAGCCATTTCCTGGGAAGGTCTTCAGCTAGCCCAACGATGTTGATGTGACAACACACATCTTCAGTAAAATGGACACAGATTCGGAGTCTTGTTCCACAGCTACTCTTGAGACCAAACGCTGGCTAATTTTGTCTGTGTGGTTTGGGGCAAGTTTTAGTTTATGCAAGAATAGCAACGGAGGAAATACTTCCTGTGTGAAAGATAAAATGCACAATTAAGGGGATGGTTTTATTCAGGCCATCACGACAGGAAGAACACGCACTAACAAGAAACTTGGGGGTTTTATTGAGGCGAGCAAATAAGAGAGCCATTGCAAATCTTATGAAAGTCACATACGGAAGGGTGGAGCCGGGTCTTACGCGAGAATATGAGAGAGCAGGGTGGTCTTTTGTGGTTGGCCAGTGCCAGGAACACCAAAGGGTGGAGGGATTGCATAATCATGGCTCTTTTCCCCAGAGCACAGGGCTCAGGTAAGCTCAGTATTGTCACCTACCTCAGAGGTCTTTAAAAGCCATGAAATCAATAACCGATGTGATGTGCCTAGTACAGAGCACATGCCCCGAGCCACAGCGAGCTGGCCCAGAGCCAGGCACCAGCCTCGATGGCAGCCAACAAGTCAGCTGGTGACAGCCTCTGTGGGGTCCTGAGCAAAAGCTCTGCTCGTGGCACAGGGGCACGATGCACAAGAGGCCCAAACAGAAACTTCCTGTTTCAGGAATTTGATCTGGAAATAGAATGGGAGGCTGCAGACCAGCAAACAGAGGACACAGAAGGTGAAAAGCCGCCCAGACAAAAGCAAGGGACAGCAAGGGCCGTGAGATGTCAAAAGGAGGAGGCCCTGAGGAAGCCGGAAGCAAGAGATAGCTGGAACCGGGGGTGGTGGCAGCAGGAGGGGCATAAGCAGAGACAAAGACAGTGACACTCATTCACCACATGGCAGGGGACCAACCACCGCCTGCTGCTAAGGGCAAAAACACAGTCGAGGGGCGTGATGTCTGACATTTGTATGAATATGCCAAGACATAGCCTTTATAGCCGCCCCTTCCCCCGAAAAATCTGGGTTGAAGATCTAACATAGTTTATGTCATTTTATTATTATTAATAATATTAAGTATTTTTAAATAAATTTTAGAATACACAAAAAGAAAAATTAGAAATTACCCCTTTGGTTTCACTAGCCAGAGAGGGCAATATTATAATATTGGCAGGTGGGTTTTTTTTTTTCTCTATTTACCTAGGCATATTTAACCTATCATGTATTTTGATCTCTCCTTTCTTAGGAGTTTAAACAGTAAGAGGAGCCCACAATTAAATAAGAAAAATGTAGTTAGTTTTTCAAAATGCAAAATGTAGCCTATTTAAAGTGGTCATTTATTTACAGATTAGAGACCTAAGCTTTTTAAATATCTGAGTGTTGAAATTTCATTTATTTTATGAAACATGCAGTGATTATAGGTGGGAAAGGGGTCTATTTGTTGATCTGATTTTGGCTTGGGCTTTTTTCTTTTTTCTATTATTTCCAATGTTCTTTTTTTTTAATCAAATTAAAAATAGACAAACATGTCAATATTTTAATGTTTTTGGATATTTTACTGCTGCATGAAATTCCAAAGTCTGAGAACTCCTAATCTAGTCTACATGGAAATTGAGGATACCCTGGGGAGCTTTCCATAACAGTGTGACAATTACCAAGAAAGCTCTGAATTCCTGTCTCTTAATTGATGTTCACCCACATTCAAATTGGCTTTCTTTCCGAAGCACTGACTTATGCTATAGCTGCAAGGATTTGGGGGAGCAGAATCACAGCACGAAATGTAAAATGTTATTATTTTATTTATTAGGTGTTGATGACATCACCATCTATGTGCACACTGTGACACTTCATTGTTTAAAAAGGTTTCTTTACCACTTCGGGAAAGGGTATATTTCCCATGGTGTGGAATAAATTACAGCCACAGTTCCGCCTAGGGAAAAAAAAAGGGGGGGGGCTCAAAATATCCCAGGCCTTCTTATCATCTCCAAAGTTTACAACTAAAAAGAGAAGGGAAAATTACTGAAGCCATATACCAACCTGCAATGACATGCAACCATTTAATCAGAAGAGAGGGAGAGAGAGAGAGACCAGCCACTGGAGGGTGACTGACCCACTTTATATCCTCAGGGAAGAAAGAGTCACACACAGAGCTGCAAAAGGTAAACCACATCCATGGGCCATCATCAATCTTTTTGAAAGCCTTTCTGAGCTTTAAAAGCCCATGATTTTTCAATTAGCCATTAAAATCACTCTGCCATCCACTATAAGCTCTTCTCCTGGAGACATTTGTAATAGATGAGGACAGACATGAAAGGGAGCCCGGGGTTGAGTCGGGAACTGCCTCTATGAAAGGGGCAACAGCCGATGGAACAAATCACCCACCCGGGAGAGTGTGATGGCCTCAGGGGTGCTGCGGGGTGCAGAGCTCCTCACCCCCGCCCCCCGTGACTGAATGTGTTGTGGCTACTCCACCAAGCCACTCAAGAGGGTACCAAGTCCCAGCCGGCCAGAACTTTCTGAATACGCAGCAGATGTGATTTCAAAAATTATTTTAGAACAATTTTATTTTTTTTCCCACCCAAACAACTTGAATTCAAATCTGCTCTCAACTTCTCAGAGCCTCAGTTTTCACTTGCATAAAATACCTCAATTGCTCATCTCCTTGACCTCGAAGGTAGCGGAGGGGCGCTAAAGCAGCCTGCGCCCGTGGGCGGGAGCTTAGAGCAACAAACAAATGGCAGCGATTACCATTCCAAATGCAGGGATGAGGCGGTAAAGCAAATACTAACCGGTAAAACCGAGTGCCAGCCATAGAACATGGCTTTATAATCCAGCCGGATCACATGGCCAAAACAGAAGGAACAAAATTAGTATAAGACAATACAATTAAGTAAGTATATGGTACGGATGCAGAAAGCCAGGGCATTGGCGAGGCAAGAATATTCCCAACAAGCAAGCTGGGAGGTGGAGGCACCCCCGCATAAGGCGCAGCGTTGGCCCTCAAAAAGCCCAGGTGAGTGGGGGAGACCGGCGAGCGCACCTGTGAAATGGCGCGGTGGCGTGCGGAAGCGCAGCTCTCACGGGAACCTAGCCGGGGGCCCCAAGCTTCTCCCAGCAGTGAGTTTTAAAGAAGGAGTAAAAGGCAGCCAGGTGTGAAAGTGGCGGGAGGCCCATTCCAGCAGACACATAAATGATGCCCCGTGTTGGGTAGCGGAAGCGGAGTGGCCAACATCTCCCAGCCTGTCTGGGGGCTCGACTTGGCAGGAGCAGGGAATGGCGTGTTGGGGGGCGTGAGTCTGTCCTGGGCTGGAGCCTAGTACGGGTCATTTAAAACTTGAGGTGTCTAGGACGTATGTCATCCAGAGCTCCTCACAGGTTCTCTATCGTTCCACTGGCAGGAGGGCCAGGCAAACGCCCACCACGAATCAGGCCCAGAAGGGTCACAGGGATTACGGGATGCCTGCACCCTGTTCCTCCTTTGCTCCCCCTCTGCTTCCAGTGCGACCAGCCACTCCTATGCCCCTTGCAGAATGTGATAAAAGAGAAACCGGAGCATTTCTGTGAAGTCTCAGTCCTTTATACTAAACAAAGTAAGGAGGCCATGCTGGGAAAACCAGAGTTGGGAATGGTGGTCGCGGGGCTGTGGGAATGGCCAGCATCGTCACAGGGCCTGGCTCGGGAGGGGGCACTCACACCCTTCCCTTGGGATGGACAACAACAGTAACATTACTTTCCTGATCCATATGTGAGAAGGAAAGGCTCTCACCTGCTCTTCCCCTGGCTTAACCTCTCGGGTACTGAGCCCCACAGAGGAGCGTCCAAATGCATGTCTGGTTCTCACTTACTGGCCCTTGTTGTTGCCAGGCACTGGCTCTACATACAGGATTTTACATGCATCCTTGCCCTCCGTCTTCGCAGCAAACCTATGGCTGGTCTCATTATTTCCCCCAATTTACCGAAGAGCCAAGTGAGGCTCAGACAGGTGAAATCATGTTCCTCATTCTCTTAGCCACTTAGTGCCAGCCATGAGCTGCAGCCCAGGTGTGACCGGCTCTGAACGGCATGCCAGTAACTGCTGTCTTCTGTGGTCCCTTCAAACATTTGTCAGGGCTGACATGGAAAATGTATTGGGGCACCTGGGTGGCTCAGTCAGTTAAGCATCTGCCTTTGGCACGGTTCATGGTCCCGAGGTCCTGGGATTGAGCCTGCTTTTCCCTCTCCTCCCGGCTTGTGCTCTCTCTCTCTCAAATAAATAAAATCTTTAAAAACAACAACAACACACACACACAAAAAAAAAAGTAAAGTGTATTGATCTGGGGAGAGCCCCATCCTCAGGAAGGGTGCACAGCTGACCCTGACCAAGAACTGGTCATTGTGCTCTAGACAGAGGTCTTACTTGCACAAGGGATCTTATTTTTCTCTACCATCAATTCTGATTCTGGCTTTAATATCTCTCAACTACTACAATGATGTGTTGTTCTCCTCCAGATCCCTCCACAGTATTGAACTGTTAAGATTCGCCTGAAATTAAGTCAGATAGTCCCGAGAACCTTGTAGGAATCCAAAGACCCAAAGCCAAAAGCTCCTCTACGTGGTCTTTCAAAGCAACCTGTTTGCAGTTGTTCCCTATTGCTAAAATAGTATCTGCTGGGGAGAACTCATAGTCCCCACATGTCCCCTGCATGTCCTAGGAGATAGCTCACCAGCTGAGGACAGGGGCTGTGTTCCTTCAGATTCTGGAATCACTACCTTCTATCCTTCCAGTGAACTTGATGCGAGAGAAAGAGTGCTGGATGCAAAGTTTAAAAAGCTGGCTCCAAGTCTTGAATCTGTTCAATCCTAAACCCCTGGGCAAATTCTCAAGTAGTAAGAATTGCTGCATTGATGAGGATTCACTCGGGTCCAGGCTATCAGTCCTGATAACCACCCTATGCAGTAAGAATGAGCATCATCTTCATTTTTATTAATGCAGGAGCAGAATCTTAGTCCATGTTTTGCCAGGTCACACAGTTAACCATAGACAGTACAGAGACTTGAACTTCTACCATGAGCATCTACAACATTGCTGACAATATGGTGTTCTGAGTTCCAGGTCCAGTCTGCTGCCAACATGACCTCCTCAACACTGTTTCTTCCTCTGCCTAGTGACGAAGTTGAAAGAAAGCAGCTGTATGGCATCTTGCATGGCCAACATTTGCCACTACTAGGACAAAGGGTCTCTGCACCAGGAGCTTTCATCTCTGGGCTGTGACACCGTAAGCCCTGATCTCCACTCTTCAATCCTGATAGACAAGTCAAGTTGGGCTCCTTCCCAAGCACTGCTTTCTATTCTTTCAGCTTCTACTTTTTCAGTTGGATCTCATTTAATTGTTATCATTTCATGCGTTCACCTTGAGACCCTGGGGCACCCTCTGCACCTTAAACACATCAGGCATAAAGTACACAAAGATAAATTCAATTTCAGGCTTTCCACATGGTGACAAGCCAGCCACTTCTAATAGAACCCTGATGTTCTGTCTAAATCCCTCTCAATAGCACCTCCTGAGGGGGGAAAAACCCCAATGCAACATTTTCACAATCTCAGGAGCTAGGATAGAAGGATGGAAGGAAAAAATGAGAAAGAGAAAGGGGGCAGGGGAGAAAAAGAGGAAAAGATATGTGGTATATTCTTTTTCTTTCTAATTCATTATCCTGCTCTATTAACTTCAAACAATTTTGAGGCCATTTCATCATAAATATTATACCAAATTCTACTACGTGTCTTGGCTAAAAAAAAAAAATTTTTTTTTCAGAATATCTGGAAAGCCACAGATTGATAATGATAGGCTGAAATTTGCTTTGTTTTTCTTTGTTTTCACATTTTCTAAAAGTCTAAATTTCAGGGCGCCTGGGTGGCTCAGTCGTTAAGCATCTGCCTTTGGCTCAGGTCATGATCCCAGGGTCCTGGGATCAAGCCCTGCATCAGGCTCCTTGCTCGGTGGGCAGCCTGCTTCTTCCTCTCCCACTCCCCCTGCTTGTGTTCCCTCTCTCACTGTGTCTCTCTCTGTCAAATAAATAAATAAAATCTTTTTAAAATTTTTTAAAAAATAATAATAAAAGTCTAAATTCCATTGAATTTAAGGGGTATTGGTCAGAGAACACGCAATTGAAGGGTTTGTAAAGAAACGAACTCAACTTCTATTTTCCTTCAAGTGAAGCAGGAATGCAAACACATTAAGGTGGACTTACTCCCAGGGTCACTAAAAACTCCTTGTCTGGCCTCAATCAACCTATCTGTGGCACCCTTATGTGCCTGTTCTCCACCGGAACAACCAATAAAAAAGGCAACCCATCTGACCCCAAACTGCGAACTAGTACCAATATCCTGATATCTGAAGGTCTCTGTATTTGTTATCTCTTGCTATGCAACAAATTACTCCAAAACATAGGGACTGAAAAAAGTGTTTATTATCTCACAGTTTCCGTGGATCAGCAATCAGGCATGGCGTAGTTGGGTCCTCAGGTTCAAGGTCTTTCCTGACACTGCAATTTAGGTATTGGCTGAAGCTATAGTCATCTTAAGATTCAACTGAGGAAGGATGGCTTTCAAGCTCACTCAGGTGGCTGTTGGCCAAAACCATCAGTTTCTTGCTTCATGGGCTTCTCTGTAAGGCAGGTCGCAACACAGGAGCTTGCTTCCCCAGAGCAAGGAATCCAAGAGAAAGTGAGAGTTGGAGAGCGAGGTGAAAGTCATAGTCACTTTATAACTTAATCTCAGAAGTGACATCCCATCACTTTTCTGTATGCTATTGCAAGAAGGGAGTCTTTAGGTCCAACCTACACTCAAGAGGAAGGAATTTCACAAAGAGGTGGGGATCATTGGGAACCCTGTTGGAGTCTCTTTAGCTTCCCAGCAATAGAACATACACAACAGTAACACTGTGCCATGATCGATAGGAGTGTGCAGGAATAGTTCCAATGCACACCAGTTATCCCAGCATAACGACTCATAACTCCCCCTCTTCTCTCAAAAGTTCCTCATTTTGGTGATAAAATGTATGATCACCCTACCGATAAGACATTTCACTAAAGTGTTTTCATAAGACAGGACCTGAACTTCCCTTTGTAACTGAAGGCTCCTGTGCTTGCTCAGCAGTTCCTGTCCCGTGTCATGCAAAGCTCCACAAAGCACCAATCATCTGCCTTTCTTTGTCTCAACCGCACCATACTTTCTACTACTTGATCATTTTCTTACTCTGAAAAATGATGAAATTATCATATGTACCAATATAATTGTATGGGATTATATGGTGTACAGATTTTAGATTTATAGCTGTTTATAAATATTTGTGTATATATTTAGTATATTATGAGACAATAGCACTATTAATCATTTATCATGTTTATTTACCAAAAACAGTATAAGGATGATACCATGAAAAACTTTCTGAAAATCTTTCAGTTTTTGGAATTTTTGCATGTAAGATGAATATGCCATTAATATAACTTTTTGCATTTGCTATCTGAATGGTTTCTCAAACTCAATGGTGGAGCAATTAGTAAATAAAAGGGAAAGTGATCTTAATGGAAAAAATGCTTCTGTTATCTGAATTGTATTACTATTAGTTGAGTCTCTTTTTTGAGGAACTGCCTATCCATTTTTTTCATAAACATTTCCTAAGGACAAAAGTATTTCTGAACATATGGGCCATGTCTCTGTTTTGGATGTAAAAACTTCTGGCATTTCGCTAACTTCATTTCATTCTGAGTCACTCTCTCGTTTGCTATAAACATCAGGGTATTTTGATCAATTAGGAATAACTGAGATACTTTGAGCATAACATTGCTATCACTCTGTCTTTCCGAAATGGGTAACTGATTGCCCAATGTGCTCTCTTCCTCATTATATTTAAATTTATATTTTCTGTTTATTTATTGTTCCTGAAACAGATGGTCTGCGTAGAGTTCTGTTAAAGTCCAAATAAAATGCTGCCTAGTCCAGTGCTCACAGATTAAACAAAAACTGCTGGTTCTGTGTTGCCTTCAAACTTGGTCATTACTCTCAACTCTTATAGAAAACTTAGGATCCTTACATGGGTAATCCCTATAAGAGTTCCATGACTTCAGGTAGCAAATAATCTTTCAAGATTTTGTTCACTGTACCCAGGTCTGCTGTGCTCTGGAAATGTGCAACTCAATGGTCTTACAGGTGGGTGCTCAGTCTCACACACACACACACACACACATTCATTCATTCATTTGAAAAATAGGTTGTCAAATACTGATCACGGCACAGCAGTGCAGAATAAAGCAATGACGAAGACAAGCAAAATCTTTCCTCTCATGAAACTTAAATTCTAGTGAGAGAGGCAGACAAACAGGTAAACAAGTAAATAACAATTTTAAGTCTCAGAGAGCTATACAAATAAAAACTATTTGAAATAATAAAAGGTATGAAGGGAGTGAAGACTCTCTTAAGATCAGGAAGGATTTTCTGAGAAGGTGACTTTCAAGCATGAAACGCATATGCTGTGAGGGAACAGGCAATGAAAACACTTGGGGAAAACAATATTCCAGGTAGAGCAAATGGTAAATGCTAAAGCCTTAGGTGGTCATGAGCTTAGCTCATTCTGTGCACAGAAAAACACTCCTTGAGTTGGAAGGTGGTTTTAGCATAATGGGGAAACAAGAAGTGAAATGGAATGTAACTCTTGACCCCAAGACCTCAAGGCTGGGTCTTCCAAAATGGTGGGTGGCCAGTTGGAATCTTATGTTCCAAACCAGTGTCTCACCATTCTTCTCAGGCTTTCATTTCTGCCGCCTTATCCTGACTAAGTAGTTTCCTGCACCAAAGCCAACTGGCCTCCAGTCTGTCCGTCTAGTCCAGTGCACATCCTGCTGTACATAGCACCGTGAGAAGCACTGGAAGTAAGGTAGGTGAAGGGCATCTGTTCACAATGTAAGAAAGCCCTCATCTTCTATAGACCCAAACTATCAGCAAAAGCTCCACTTTTTCAGATTCCTTTAGTCTGCCACCGCCTGACTTTCATAAATTAACCTATGGAATTCCATTAATTAAGCAAGGTTATCTAAGCAGGGTTTTTCAACCTTGGCACTATTGACATTTTAGACCTGAAAATTCTTTAATGTGAGGGCTGTGCTGTGCATTGCTGGATGTTTACTGCCATTCCTGACCTTTAACTCCTAGATGACATTAAGGTCTACCCAACTTGTGACAATCAAAAATGTCTCCGTGCATTGTCCAAAGTCCCCTGGGGGACGCAATCCACCATAAGGTTTCCAGGTTGGGTCATAGGGACTTTTGCTGAAACCACACACCCCTGGATTGAAGTGGGCCCTGGACCCCTTACCTAGGGGGTAAGAGATGGAGTTTCATAAATTAAGCTATTGTTTTCATCTTGAAATTCAATTTGATTTCCTAGTTTTCTTTTTCTTTACATACTACGGATTGTAACTTTGAATAACTCACATACTAACTTTGAATCTTAGTTTCTTTGTCTGCAAAATAAGTTTGAAACTACTGTCCTCATGGGTATTTTATGGCAATTAAATTAAAAAAAATACATGTAGGGACACCAGGGTAGCTCAGTCTGTTAAGTGTCTGCCTTTGGCTCAGGTCATGATCCCGGGGTCCTGGGATCAAGCCCCACATCAGGTTCTCTGTTCAGTGGGGAGTCTGCTTCTCCCTCTCCCTCTGCCACCACCACCCCCCCATTCTTGATCTCTCTCTGTCACTCTCTCCCTGTCACTCTCTCCCTCTCTCTCTCTCTCAAAATAAATAAAATCTTTTTTAAAAAAAAAAAGATTCCATACAAATTTTAGGATTGTTTGTTCCAGTACTTTGAAAAATGTCATTGGAATTTTGATCTGGATGGCGTTGAAGGTATAGATTGCTCTGGGTAGCATAGACATTTTAACAACGTTTATTCTTCTGATCCATGAGCATGGAATGTTCTTCCATCTTTTTGTGTCTTCTTCAGTTTCTTTCATGAGGGTTCTGTAGTTCCTAGAGTATAGATCCTTTACCTCTTTGGTTGGATTTATTCCGGGGTATCTTACAGTTTTTGGTGTTATTGTAAATGGAATTGTTTCTCTAATTTCTCTTTCTACAGTTGCATTGTTAGTGTATAAGAAAGCAACTGATTTGTATGCATTGATTTTGTATCCTGCCACATTACTGAATTGCTGTACAAGTTCTAGTAATTTGGGGGTGGAGTCTTTTGGATTTTCCACATAAAGTATCATGTCATCTGTGAAGAGAGAGAGTTTGACTTCTTCTTTGCCAATTTGAATACATTTTATTTCTTTTTGTTCTCTGATTGCTGTTGCTAGGAATTCTAGTACTATGTCGAACAATAGTGGTGAGAGGGGGCATTCTTGTTGTGTTCCTGATCTTAAGGGAAAGATCTCAGCTTTTCCCCATTGTGGATGATATTCGCTGTGGGTTATTCATAGATGGATTTTATGAAATTGAGGAATGTTCCCTCTATCCCTATACTCTGAAGAGTTTTAATCAGGAAAAGATGCTGTATTTTGTCAAATGCTTTTTCTGCATCAATTGAGAGGACCATATGGTTCTTCTCTCTCCTCTTATTAATATGTTCTATCACATTGATTGATTTGCAAATGTTGAACCATCCTTGCATTCCAGGGATAAATCCCACTTGGTCGTGGTGGATGATCTTTTTAAAGTCCAAGATCTATAAAGAACTTCTCAAACTCAACACCCAAAAAACAAATAATCAAGTCAAAAAATGGGCAGAAGACATGAACAGACACTTCTCCAAAGAAGACATACAAATGGCTAACAGACACATGAAAAAATGTTCCTCATCATTAGCCATCAGAGAAATTCAAATCAAAACCACATTAAGATACCAGCTTACACCAGTTAGAATGGCAAAAATTGACAGGGCAAGAAATAACAAATGTTGCAGAGGTTGTGGAGAAGGGGGAACCCTCTTACACTGTTGGTGGGAATGCAAGTTGGTACAGCCACTTTGGAAAACAGTGTGGAGGTGCCTCAAAAAATTAAAAATAGAGCTACCCTATGACCCAGCAATTGCACTACTGGGTATTGTGGTGAAAAGAAGGGCCATATGCACCCCAATGTTCATAGCAGCAATGTCTGCAATAGCCAAACTGTGGAAAGAGCCAAGATGCCCTTCAACAAATGAATGGATAAAGAAGATGTGGTCCATAGATACAATAGAATATTACTCAGCCATCAGAAAGGATGAATACCCAACTTTTAAATCAACATGGATGGGACTGGAGGAGATTATGCTAAGTAAAATAAGTCAAGCAGAGAAAGTCAATTACCATATGGTTTCACTTCTTTGTGGAACATAAGGAATAGCATGGAGGACATTAGGAGAAGGAAGGGAAAAAGGAAGCGGGGGAAATCGGAGGAAGAGATGAACCATGAGAGACTATGGACTCTGAGAAACAAACTTCAGGTCTTAGAGGGGAGGTGGTGGGGGGATGGGTTAGCCCAGTGATGGGTATTAAGGAGGGCACATAGTGCATGGAGCACTGGGTGTTATATGAAAACAATGAATCGTGGATCACTACATCAAAAACTAATGATGTATTGTATGGTGATTAACATAGCATAATAAAATTAAATTAAATTTTTAAAAAAGAAAGAAAATACATGTAAAGTACCCAACACATAATAATTTGTCAATACACTCAAGTTCTGGTTTTTGTCAGCCAAAAGTGCATCACGACTGAATGACAGACCAGAACTAAAAGTCCCATCTCTTTGTTCTATGGCTTTTCTCTAAGTGTCCTCTGGGGCTAGAGTTTTCTACAAAATTCTCAGATGCCCAGAACTAGCAGGTCTTTTCTCTCTTGAAATGTTTGGAAGGGATGACCCAAATGGGGATAGGGGTAGCATAGGGAGGGCAGAGAGAAATTCCAGTGGATCCTTCTACTTCTTTATCCCCTCCTGACACAGGCTAGGGGAAATGGGCCCCAGGAGATAAAATTAGGAGGCTTATTTTACGTAGGGAACTAAAGAAGACTGTTAATTTTCTAAAGTAATTTCACCAGCAGAGAAAGGTTTTGGGGTTTGTTGTTGTTGTTGTTGTTGTTTAATGATAATATTCTTGACTTTGTTGACAACCAATCAAGGCTTTTCAGAGTTTAGCAAAGACAGATCAAAAGAGATGATGAGGGGAGCCTGGGTGGCTCAGTCAAGCACCCGACTCTTGATTTTGGCTCAGGTCAGGATCTCAGGGTCGTGAGATTGAGCCCCGCATTGGGCTCCCTGCTGGCCATGGAGCCTACCTGGGATTCTCTCCCTTCGTCTCCCTTGGCACCTCCTCCTCCCCTCTATAAAACAAAGTGAGAGAGAGAGATGATGAATGGGGCTGCAGTCAGGACTTCCTCTGGAAAGAACTGTCTCCTTTCCAGAAACCTGCCATTTCATTTTATCTTCTGCCTTAGCTCTGATAGCAATGAAGGGGTTAAAGTTCATCTGTGAAGCCCATAATGACAGACAATCATCCTTACAAGTCACTTTGTTCTGACATCTCTGCCAGTATTTAGAGAAGTCTCTTGGGAATGAAAAGATGGCCGAGCTTTTCTGTATAACTTTTACAAACCTCCTTTACAGACCAGGCTCCCTTCATCATCTCTTTTGATCTGTCTTTGCTAAACTCTGAAAAGCCTTGATTGGTTGTCAACAAAGTCAAGAATATTATCATTAAACAACAACAACAACAACAACAACAAACCCCAAAACCTTTCTCTGCTGGTGAAATTACTGCAGGTCCTCCAAGAGACTCATCGACCTGCCTTCATCAGACCTTTCTGCAGCCTCTCGACCACTGCTTGGGACATTGCCCCTGAAAGTGTCACCTGGTTGAGAACACCACTCTTTCTTATGGTGATCTCTCTTCACTTTTTTTGAATCAGGGAAACCTCCCACAACTACTGCAATAGCCATTAGAGGTAATAAAGACCAATAAAGACCTTCTGAAAGATTACAGAAGGATTCAAACAAACCTGTGATATTTTTGGCACTTACTTGATGTCACCAAGTGATGAGCCCAAAGCTGGAGCACCAGCTCATTGCATTGGGTTTCCTTTGTCAAAGTGTAGAATGCTCTGCTGCCCTGCCTGGCAGACCATGTGCTGGCCTTTGTGTGGGGGATGATTCTCTGACCGCAAACTGCAAGAAGACCTACCCTATGGTTTTATATTCCCCTTGAGCCAAATGACATGCTTTTGTGTATGTGTGGCTGCACTTCAATGAGTACTTTTTCTAGCTGTGACTATTAGCTCTTCTTTTTTTAAAGAGTAGGACTGAAATGTAGGCTAATTAAAATAGGACCTTCAGATAGCATTGATCTTCTCTGCTTTGTCCCATGAAGGATGGAGACCATTATCAAGTGTATTACTGATATACATATATTCTCCACACCATGGAATGCTCTAGAATGGAAAATGAGTAGAAAAATTCAATCAAATCTCATCTCATGTTTTTGTTAGTCATTTTGTTAGTATTACACACACGGAAAAGAACTGTTTATTCGGGGCGGAGCAAGATGGCGGAGGAGTAGGAGACCTGGATTTCGTCTCCTCTCAGGAATTCAGCTGGATAGGGATCAAACCATTCTGAACACCTACAAACCCAACAGGAGATCGAAGAAAGGAATAGCA
>NC_138371.1:104616360-104638665 GCF_054177405.1 Leptonychotes weddellii | reverse complement strand
AAAAAAAAGAACTGTTTATTCAACATTTTTTGAGCACTTTCCATGTCCTTGGTACTGTACTAGATACCATAGAATAAATAGTGCTTCCTTGTCCTCATAAAACACTCTGATTGGCCATCATTTACTATCTGATTTTCCCATCCCAACATCCCACAAGGGTAAGGTTTTATTATCCCCATTTTATAGAGAGGGAAACTGAGATATAGAGAGATTAAGTGTGTCCCTAAAGGTCACCGACTAGAAAGTGTAGGAATTCTAACTTGAATCCTACTATCTCAAACACAACACCATTTCTAGAGCACTACCTTCCTGAGGCTATCTCCACTTCCACTCAATCCCGTATGCTGGAAATTCCATGCTTTTGAACTTTTGAAAAAATTTAACTTTGAGGGAAATTCTATGGGAAATCGATCAGCTTTCTTATCTGCCAAATCTGAAATATTCAGACACAATATTTTCTAGACCTTTAACTTTCTGTGGTAGTTCTATTCCAAAGTTTTACACTAGAATCTACACACACACACACACACACACACACACACTCAGACATTCACTTGCTCCAGGGCAGTAAAAAAAAAAAAAGTGACAAATGAGGGACAATAGAAAGTTCACTTTGGTCCATATATTTTCTCAGTTCAGATATCTGTCAGAGGAAGAAGTCATTTATATTTATACATGAGTGTGTATTGTTGTGTGAGTATCAGTGACTGCATAAGATGAGTATTGCTCGATATATAAATAAAAGTCTATTCTCCTGGGTTTAGATAGCTAGAGATCAATGCTATCTGAAGTATTTGCTCCCAGAGTTTTAAAGAGCATATAGTGGGAGTATGGGGCAGCAAGAAATTTATCCAAAATGGTACCCAAAATCTGTTTGAGGACAATAAGAATTAGAGCAAGTAAGAGACTCTAGCAAAGGGCACATGCATGTGTGACCTGGTGCTAGCTTGTCAGTTTAACCAAGATCATGGGTTTTCCTCCTTTTGTTTTATTTAAGCCAGAAGCCCTAGCTCCAAATCAAGGCAAACAGAGAAGCCCTCAACTATAAAGAGATCAAGATAGAGCTGCTCTGTGCTCAATAGGGGCCCAAGCTTTGTGCTCCTCTGAGGAGCCCGAGGCTATGGGAACCCCTGTGAGATCTTTGAGGCTCCATGTAACAAAGTTTGAAAGCCACAAGCCATCTTTAGTTGTACAAATGCAACATCTTGCTCTGACACCAGCACTGAAGGAAAAAATAATGACAATAATGATACTGTGAACCATGAGGCAAAGTATTCTGAAGAAGGGAGTAGCCTGTAAAGAAGCAAATGATGAATAAAATAAGGAAGGAAAGGTGTTGGGTGGAAGGGGGAGGGAAAAAGAGAGAGAGAGAGAGCCAAATGTGACTGGTCTAAATTGTCTTTTTTCATAACTAGAATAAACCTTGATCTTCTATTTTAAAATTTGCTTTTAATGGATAATGACTTCAGCACAAATTATAGGAAGTCAAAAAACATGAAGGATTATAGGGATACAATATGTTAAGTGTAATTTTCAAAGGTCCTTTTTTGTGAGGAATTACAGTCAATTTCTCTGAATACAAAGTGACTTTGAAGTAACTTGTGCCGGGGCCGTCTGCTCCATCCCGCCGGGGGCAGAGCTGTGATTATGCTGTCAGGCGAGGGTGCCTTAGGAGCACGCTGTTCTAGATGTGTCTTCTACCTATTCATAGAAAATTCTGCCTCCAAAATACTCCAATAAGTTGCTAAAACTAATAAAGAGAGTCATTATGCGCTGTGAAAAGTCATGCTGTTACATAGCCCGGGGATCTTTTACTATACAAATGGAACAGGTTTTAGACCTTTTCTTTCTTTCAAACTCTTTTTCCTACTTTTTCTGTAAGAGCTCAGAATAAAATATCTCCACTTCTGAACAACGGTAAAGAGAAATGTTTATTCCTCTGACTGTTTCAAACAGACCACACAACCCAGATTTTCGGGGTTAGCCCGAAACGTCAAATGTTTTGTATAATGATTAGATCATATACTCCTAGGTGGGGCTCAGAAGAGATGTTTCTGCATCGTTCTACATGCCATCAGAGAGAGAGCTGAGTAAGTCAGAGAGAAGATGTTTAAATTCCAGTGACAGAAAGCACAGGTCCTACTGCGTGCCCTGTGCCCTCAGCAAATGCTGTCTGAGTCTCCACTGTGCACCCAGCCCTGCACTGGCCATAGAGGATGAAAGATGAGCCCAGCAAAATCCACCCCCCACCCCCCAGTTGCTACAGCAGCATCCTAACTGGCCCTGCCGCCTCCAGCTCCACCTCCTCTAACCCACTTCTCTTCTGCACCTGGAGCGATTGTTCCAAATGCACACCGACCATGTCACACCCCTTCTCCTAAAGGCAGTCCCTTGTCTCCTAGCCTGGCATTGGAGGCCCTTTATGATATGGACCTCTCCTGTCTCTTCCCCCTTGTACCTTGAAGACCCTCGCCCCCACACCCTGGACATACATACGTAAGTACTACTTCCTTCACTTGAAATGCCCGTGTTCCCTCTTCACCTAACTAATCCATTCTTGCCCTTCAGGGCTCTCCCAAGGGGTCACCTCCCCATCAGAAACTTTCCTGACTACATTGTTTCTTCCCTCCGCTCATGTGGATCTAGGTGAGGAGGTTGTTTTGATAGTATTCGTTGTACCTGGTGTGTACCTCTACCAAATGATTTATCTCATTGTAATTGGAATTTTGTTTGGTTATTTTTTAATGAATAAATTTTATTTTTTTTCAAGCAGTATCAGGTTTATAAAAAAGTTGAGCAGAAAGCACAAAAGGTCCTCATGTGCCTCATCACCCCCGAGCCACCACATTTCCCTATTATTAGCATCCTGCATTTACATTTACTCCACATAGTTCATTCTTTTTAGCACTGAGTAACAGCCCATTGTCTGGATATACCACAGTTTGTTTATCCACCCACCTACTGAAGGATGTCTTGGTTGCTTACAAATTTTAGCAATTAGGAATAAAGCTGCCATACACATTTGTGGACTGGCTTTTGTGTGGACATAAGTTTTGAACTATTTGGGTAAATACCAAGAAAGACAATTGCTGGGTTATATGATAAGAACATGTTTAGCTTTGTAAGAAATTGTCAAATTGTCTTCCAAAGTAGCCACACCATTTCATTTCCTTCAGCAATGAGTGAGAATCACTGTTGTTCCACATCCTCACCAGCATTTGGTGTTATCAGTGTTTGGAATTTTGTCCATTCTAATAGGTGTAGCAGTACCTCGTTGTTGTTTGAATTTGCAATTTCCTTAAGACATATGATCATTGAGCATTTTTTCATATGCTTGTTTGTGATTTGTATATTTTCTCTGGTGAGGTGTCTTTTCAGATCCTTTGCTCATTTTTTAATTGGTTTTTTTTTTTTTCCGTATCATTGAATTTAAAGAGTTCTTTGCATATTTTGGTTACTGGTCCTTTATCAGATAGGAATTTTGCAAATACTTTCTCCCAGTCTGTGGCTTGTCTTTTCAGTCTCTTAGTTTATTATATCTTAACCTGCCTCAAGCACCAGGGTGAACACTCTAGCTTTGTCTCATTTGTCTTGGTAAATCTCTTCTCCCTCAAATTCTGGCGTGTCAGTGCCAACTCCAAATACCATCAACACAACCTGTTAAGAACCTCCTTTGTTGCTTACCACTGTAGGGAAGGACATCCTCCCCATCACCAGAGCTTTGGTAGCATCTCAGAAGGGGAAGAGCAGGTTCGATTTTATGGGCATTTTGAAGTTTGGTTTAAGGTGGCTCTTTCAGTACAGGTGACTTGATTAAGAGTGAATAAACATAATGCCCTTATGTTATTTATTTATGTGGCTCAGTCAGTTGAGCATCGGACTCTTGATTTCAGCTCAGGTCATGATCTGAGATTGAGCCTCGCATTGGGCTCCACACTGGGCACGGAGTCTGCTTAAGATCCTCTCTCCCTTTCCCTCTGCCCCTCCTGCTCACATGCTCTCTCTCCCTCTCTCTCTCAAAATAAAAAAAAAAGAGTGAATAAAGATCAAAATATCATGATATAGTAGTTTAAGATTGATTGAAGAAACAAAGCAATGGTTTTGAGCTGAGGGATAAACTGTCAGTCGATGCTTTCTATTGAAGAGTTGATGGGTCTTTCCGGAAGTACCTGAAATGAACAATAAAGTTATTTGCCTGGGTTAGGAGTTTCCAGGAATAGCAACAATATGCTAATGAAGACAATGCAATGGCAAAGTCCCATTAATGCAGATTGCACACCATGTATGGATAGTTGGTTCTAACCAGTATTTGGTGTATTTGGTGTGTTTGATGAGGAACATAGGCAGGCAGACAGGTAACCATTGAGTCTCAGTGGACCCACCTCTTATGGGCCCAGTTCAGTGGCACTGATAACCTTCTCATCTTCCAAGACGGAAAATACTGTCCATTAAGAACATGCCAGAAAGATTCATGGGACATTTGCTCATCTGCCCCAGGCCGTTTTTATCCCTAGGTGACTGTGTTTGCCTTCTACTCTTTTAAATGGCAGCTCTAAAAGGCATCTATAAAATCCCACTTATGACTTTATTACAGCCACAGAATTCACCTCTTAACATCTTGCTGCACACTCATTCCATTCCCAGGACTACTCTCCTGTGTAAAGTCTCCGAAGATGCAGAGGTGTTAAACTAAACCTGAAGGCTCTCCACGTGTATTGCAATCTCAGGATTCTCCTCTAATACGATCTTTTGACATAGAGGGGAGATGATCTGAAGAGAGGGTCTTCCACATCATTTTCCCTTAGAGAGTTTGAATTCTCTGATGCTTACAGAACCATAAGTTGGTGTCTGAGGCCTTTGCACCTTCCTTAAATAGAGGGTTTTTTTGTTTTTGTAATAACAATTCTTCTGAGACTTGGTATCAGATGTACCTGTGTTTAGGGGGCTCCCTGTGGTGCCAGAGCTGGGGTTTCTGATGCTGATCTCTGTGCCCTGGCCCGCAACTAGCTCCCTGGCCTCATTGCCTCCCATCCCCTACCTCTGTCATTCAGCTCCAACAAACGCTGGTATCCTCTCTGTTACTTAGACATTCAGCCTCTTTCCCTTCTCAGGATCTTCGCACATGCTGCCTTTTCTCATCATTTCATGCTCCCTCAGACAGCCTTCTCTGACCGCCCTGAAGAAAGCACTGCCGTGCCATTCATCTCATCCTAGCCACTCTGTAGCACCACAGCTGTTCTCAATATCTAAAAGGAGTAAGTTACGATGGAAAAGTACAGCATAGGGAATAGTCAATGGTATCATAATAGCGATGTATGGTGACAGATGGGAGCCCCACCTGTGAGCAGGGCATCATGTAGCGAGTGGTCAAATCACCATGCTGTACACCTGAAACTAATGTAACATTGTGTGTCAGCTAAACTTCAGTAAAAGTAAACTATGCTGCATTATTTATTTGTGTATGAATTTATTGCATGTCCTCTCCCAGTAGAAAATGAAAGGTCTCTCAAGGGCAGAGACATCATCTTGCTCACACCTGTATCCCTAGTCCTCGACAGTGCCTGGCACAGAGATGGACGCACTATTTGTTTGATGACTGAATACAGAAATCTGGATTAAAGGATCTTGTATTGTCTTGTATTCTTCACATTGATTGTTTCTCTCCTGCTGGATTCTTTTAATGATCAGTGAAGAGTGTGCTGCAGCATAAACTTTATGCACTTCTTTTATACAGTGCATCTGCCCATTATGAATGTGATGATGTAAAACAAGGGATAATCTCTGCCCGAAGGCTTTCTCATTGACATTAGACATTCAGTGTGTGCTGCAGTATCAATCTCTGGTGTTGAAGACTTCCCCAACTTCAGTCCTCCTCTGGGCTGTCTCTCCTATGTGTTTCTAGGACACCTTAAGTTTTCCTCTATTGGATTCTTTACCACATTAATATATTGTATGTTTCCCCAAATGTCTGAAGACTCCTTAAGGCCAGAGACTCCCTGCCTTTTTTTTTTTTTTTCTATCTTTAGCACTCACCAGTACTTTCTATGTGATGGAAATTCAACAAATGTTTGTCCAATTAGTCAGAAAAGGCTTTCTCCATTATTTATTTTCTGATGACTTTCAAAATAAGATCTGTACATGAAGGTTCCCTACATATATCTAAATGTATTGATTTTCTTTCTATTAAAGTCTAAGATGTTCAGTATAGGATGCATGTAGCTAATGATGGTCTCCCAAAAAATTGGTCAAGTGAGCATTTTAGAGAGGGACCCTTTTGCCTATAGCCTCTGCTCATTCTTTAGTCAGCGTATGGGATGCAAGTGGAATAATTAACAAGAAATTTCGGTTCTATTAAATGCTAAACCAGGGAATTTTATATACCTAACTCCACAATGCTTCCATTTCTGCTCCAATCTAATCAACAAGAGCAAGCACAAGGTCTAAGCCCATCAGCCACTTAGAACATATTAGTTGGGGCGCCTGGGTGACTCAGTTGGTTAAGCGACTGCCTTCGGCTCAGGTCATGATCCTGGAGTCCCTGGATCGAGTCCCGCGTCGGGCTCCCTGCTCGGCAAGGAGTCTGCTTTTCCCTCTGACCCTCCCCCCTCTCATGTGCTCTCTCTCTCATTCTCTCTCTCAAATAAATAAATAAATAAATCTTTAAAAAAAAAAAAGAACATATTAGTTGGTGAGGATGATAATTCTGATAGCAATCTACACTTATTCTAGCTGAAAACTTACGAGGTATTGTGTGTCACCTTCGAACCCCATGCTTACTGCTCAAGAAAAGGCCATTCACAGCTGGGAGGGAATGGTTAGCAAGAGGGCCCCTTTTCTTAGAGATTTCACCTATTTTTATAATTTGCTCAAACTAGGATGGTACTGTCCGGCACTTAGCATTTTGCGTCAGAGATTTAGTACTTCAATGAAAAATGATTTATGATTTATTTCTTTTGTTCTAGAGAAAAGAGTAAGACTAAGGAAATCATCTACATGCTTACCCACATGATGGTAACACAGGATTAGAGAGAAAAACAAAGCAGGACATTAGCAGAGGGCTTGATTTTCTGTTCACCAGACACCATAAAGTGCTCTTTTTCAAGAAGACAACACCTGAACTAAGGACCAAAATATGTGCTATGGCAATCCAATCAACTGTTTAAAGACATTTGTCAAAAGCTTACTGCAAGTCATCCAGGCGTTCACTTTTAAATGTATTTAATAAATGCACCAGGTGCCAACTATATCTCATTTTATTTCTCAAATCCCCATGAAGTGCATATGATTCTTCACATTTTGCAAGTGATGAAAGCGAGGCTCACTCATCACAGGAAAAAACAAAATGTGTAACTATGTGAGGTAATGGATGTTAAGTAAACTTATTGTGGTGATCATTTCGAAATATATACATGTATCGAAGCATTATGCTGCACACCCAAAACTAACAATGTTATATGTCAATTACATCTCAATAAAACTGGAAAAAAACAACTGAGGCTCAAAGTGGTTAGGTTAAGTCTTTCAAAATTGCACAGCTATGTTCTATCTTAAAACTTACCTCCATGAGGGGCACCTGGGTGGCTCAGTCATTAAGCATCTGCCTTCTGCTCAGGTCATGATCCTAGGGTCCTGGGATCGAGCCCCGCATCAGGCTCCCTGCTCGGCTTGTGTTCCCTCTCTCACTGTCTCTCTCTGTCAAATAAATAAATAAAATCTTAAAAAAAAAAACCTACCTCCATGAAAATAGAAGACAGGAAGGTGAAAGTCTTCCAAGGGCAAAGGGAGTCAGTAGTGAAAGTTTTAAATATTATGAAGGTTGACTATGTCAGAATACTAAGAGCCAGGAAAAGGGAACCAAGAGGAGAATATTTAGGGAAATTTTCTGCAAAGAACAAAAAGAAATCAAACTGTCTCTGAAGGGTGAAATATGCCTCCAAGTCTAGGAGATGCTCTTCATGGATAAAAATAGACACTCATGAGGAGAATGTTATGACGGACATGAGTAGGTTTATCTGAAGCGCAGTGACTCCCACCCCACCCTTAAGAGAGGAAGTGGAAGGAGGAAGGATGAGACAGGAAAGAAAAAGAAGTAAGGGAGACAGGACGCCATATGCAATAAATGCAACTAAGGGAGTGTCTTCTATTTTATTAAGCATCTTAAAATGCAGGTATTGAAAGGAACTGAGAGATCATCCCACCTTCCCGAAGATCCATATTTATGTTCTCTTCGACAAACTGAGAGCCTCATTGTGTGTCTTCACAACCACCACAGCAGCCTTCTCCAACAACTTTCCTTGGGGAAGTGGTTTCCTCAACTTCAAACCTTGCAGATTAAAATGAATCATCAAGTCGTCTACCCATGATCTGTTAAAAAAATATATTTCTAAATGAATGCTGTGTGCAACCTCTACTATTTCATGACTAAATAGCAGGACCTGTTAAAATATTTTTATTGCTAAGATCCTTCCAACATCAGGAGACCTGTGAGGCCCAACAGAACAAATGTTTAAAAATCAGACATCTCTGAGCTAAAAGTCTCCATGCTCCACAAATAGACATCCTAAACCCTGTTTTTTCTACTTTCAGATAAAACTCTGGCAAGAAAATAGGTATTTGCTGCACTTTCCAAAGCAATCACTTCCAAATTTTCTTTTCTTCTTTGTTCAATAGGTAATCAGACTTCACACTAAATACAGATTGCCTAGGTCTTCCAAAGTTAACTAAGTGCACTAGTAAGGTTATATAAGATCTTCAGTCTTCATAACAAAACACACAAATTTTTCACACAAGCCCAGATTGCAATGCTCTAGGACTAATGGCATTATGCACTTTCTCTGAACCCATCATTTTGAAATGATGAGACCTATTTTTTCTGGGACAATCCAAGCAGCTCAGAGTTGAAAAAATTAAAAGTAAAATTATTTAAGTTATGCCTCTTTGACCCTTCTTTAGTAAAATTGGTTATCTCTTGTTATGCCTTTTTCTCTTTACTAATAAGAGAAGTTCATAAAAGTTAGATCATAACCCACTGGGAAAGCTACCCACTTTCATGCCACTTGGGTCACTTTTGGGGGATATATTTTACAAAACACCTTGGACCCAAATGTGGACAAAAGAGAAAAGCTCATCAACCTTTAAAGAGCTGGATGGATAGTCATTCTTATAAGTTACTATGATACCTTTATTTCTTTGGGCCTTTTAGCTTACAGTGTATTATCATATTAATTTTGTTGGTTTTCACAACAGTTCTGTGGGGTAAGTAGAATATATACAAACAATCTTATTTTACAGTGGAAGGAAGGAAGACTCAGAAATGAACTATCATGTTACCTCACTGAGACTCACCTTAAACCCAGGTCCTCTCCTCCTTTACAAATAAGATGACTCCTGTCTACCTTCTCAATCTAAACAAATCAATCAAGACCTCCCAGGTGGCCAGGGATCAAAGCTTCTAGTTCCACTCTATCCACTGCCCACCCTTCCCTCCATTTCACCTCCTTCAGAATTCCCCTTAATCCAATTTGGCCCATTTCATCAGTTCACCTAATGAACTATCCATATGGAATTAGAGTGACGTATATAAAAACTCCACAGAAAGACTAGAACCCCATAGATTGGTATTTCATTTGTTCTTCATTTCAGCTCTCAGCTCTTAAATATTAAATTATGAGTATTAAATCGCAACAATTTTGTTCTTCTAGACTGTTGGTGACTAACCAAACATTGAACCTTGCAACCCAGAGAACATATAACTGTAAACTCACAAACAAGAAATCTTGTCCACAGCCTTAATGGCATTCAAATGTACATGCCAGACATTAGCAAAATACCCTACTATTAATAAATTAATTCTCATTCTCACTCTCCTCCTTGTCACTCTAATGAAAAAGAAATCTAGTTCTGGTTTTGGTTATTATTTTTTGTTTGCTGAACCAATCTTGAGTTTTATATTAATTTTATACATATTTTTAGCCAACAAATATAATGAACCTTTTTCTCACTTTACACAATAATTTAAAAATATAAAAATGTCTGCAAAAATAAATGTCTTTTCTTTCCTTCCTATATATCTGGATGGAAGCATCTCAGCAATTCGGCCAAAAGTGTGGTCTGACTTTACACAGGAGCAAGAGAAGTTATGGGTCTTACCAAATGCGTCCCTTGAGGCTTCTCAACAGACATCAAAGACTTAGCTGGATTCTCTATCCAGTTTTGAGGTTTGCAGCTTAGCTTTTTTGCACAGCATTCATGCTACCACGGGAAAAAAAGCAGAAATTGTAGAACCTGATAAATACTAATTGATTAGAAAAAAAGTGAGCTGGCCTTGTAGATAAAAGACACAGTGAAGGGAACCAACTCTTGGTAGTCTCGGGGTCTTCATTTAAAGATCTTAAGCAGATTCTATAATATGAAAGCCCTTCAGTTATTCTGCTTTTAATACTCTTTGATCTTGCCATTTCAGAGCCACATAAAACTAGAATTATCTGGTTCACTTAGAAGAAGTTCTTGTCTTCCCAGGGTTGAGATGACAATTACTGAGAAGGGTGAGGGAACCGGTGGGGTACCAACCCACTGAATCTTCTGGGCAGTGAAAGAAAGATCAAGGTACTAACAGTGTTCTACAGAACTGTGCTATGGGGTTAGGTGGATATTCATCCTCTGAAATATGACTCTTGCAAATAGAGATGGGCTCCAAGAGTAACATAAGCACTGGATTTTGGTCTCCATATACTGTTACTTACCGAAATGACAGTAGTTAGATATATTGTGTTAAATAAAAAATATTATCAAAAATAATTTTACTCATTTATATATCTTCTTTTAATGTGGTCACTAGACTAGATTACATATATGGCCCACATGACATTTCTATGGAACAGGGCCAGCAGAGGTGGGCTCTGTGAACCCTGTTGTCTCTGTCACAGCTTCTACACTCTGCTGCTGCACGGAAAGCAGCCGTGTGCGCCATGTGAATGAGTAAGCTTGGCTGCGTTCTAAGACAACTTAGAACCAAAGGTTTCGGATACCTACTCGAGAGCATAACCAGCATTTTTAAATTAATATGTTGTCAACAGTCTGTTTTTATTTGGCAGTTTTAATGAGCCAACAATAGGTAAAGAAGAAGGAGATAAGGAGATCTTATAGTTTCCTCTGAGTACAGCAGAATCCCAACAGTCACAGCCTTGCAGGGCCTAATATTGAGGACCCTGGCTGTGTTTGTTCTGGGGGAGCCTGGTTCTCATTCTCACCATCATCAGAATCTCTCATTTCAAGCCACCCTTCAGAAGCAATTAAGCAGCCACTATTCCTCACGATGACAGAACACACTCGGGCACTCTCTGAAGTAACGGAAATTTCACGCAAAGGCTCAGACACCAAGTTCCTCTTTGAAGCCAGCACCAGTGATCTAATTTTTGAGTGAGCGCCATTTTGAAACACTCACTCGGCCTCTCTTTACACCTTGACTGCTAATTCCTTTACAGCCCAAATCTGCAATTCAAAGCTGCATTTGGACATTTTGACACTATTTAACTGGCAGTATCTGGACCTGCTTTCATAGGGACATTCTGGAGTTCCTGGGGTCAGTTGCAAAATGCAGTTAGCCCAAGTCGTCAAACCAGAGAACACTCAAAAAGGAAGAATAATGCCTGAAACCCTTTGCCCTCAAAAGTAGTATGAGAAGAAAGGAAACAATGTAGAAATTAGCATGCTGAGATGCTAAGGAGAACCCACTAATATTAAATATCTTAACAAGGAACGTATTGAGGCAGGTTGATTTTCATAGGATCGCAACTAAAAGCAGGGGTTAAATGTCTCAACCAATTCTCAGAGTTCTTACCAGCCTCCAAATTGGTTATCATCTTGATTTGCTCATACAGAAAGCCAAAGCTGCCAACCTTAAGCATGCTTTAATGAATTCAACGGATGACTTCACAGTTTGTACCCACAGATGCTAGGAAATCAGCATCTCACCCACCACTGCTTTCATAGCGTGCCAGTTTATACGAATAATCACTGTTAAATTCGACAAGTTTATCTTTCCTAACACACTCATAACCTCATTTCCATGTTTCTTGCTGAATGAAAATTAATACGTGCACATCTAACTCCACAGAAAAACCAAGTTTTCTCCAACAGTGGCAAAGGAACAAGGAAGGACAGAAGCTAAATTGCCTTAGCGCTTCCTTCTATCACTTCTCTGCCAATTTTAAACACAGAGGATCAAGTTACTACTTTAGAAAATAAGCAAAACAAATCATTACTGGTATTAATCATTGTCAGTTTATTTTTCCTCCTCTTTTTTATTTAGTTAGGTGCTGACATGTATAAGCTTTAAGTAAATTGAACGTCCACTTGTATTTTATTGCTCGTTACAAACCCTCAAGCCCCAGCAATAGTCACAGTTTATGTTAGAAACAGCAAAAATCGATGTGAATTCTGGGGTTGACAGTGACGGATGGAAGCCTCACGCAGACACGCTCACCGCTTTACGGGACCTGAGGTCCTCGGGAATTCTGCATGCTGTTTGGAACACAGGCAAGGAGGAAGACAATACAGGCGCAGTCGGTTCCCACGTGCCGCCCCCCCACACACACACACGACTGCCCTGATAGCCACGGGTGGGCTCGTTTGCACTGCACATCCAGATCACTGAATTTCCTGCAGAGGTAAAGCTAGACACAGAGAAGTCTGGGGCTCTGCACCAAAGGCACTCTGGTTTTCTGAATCTGTGCTCTACCCCAGAAGCCCTGCCATGGGCTTGCGAACTGAGCTCAGGGCTGGGAACCAGAGGAGGAGCCTCACTCTGGCCCAAGGCTGCTGGGGGACACCTGGCAAGTCCCTGCTCCCTTTAGGTGCCACTCTTCCCATCCACCTGTAGCTAATAATGCCCACAATGCATATTTTAAGGGTTTTGTGTTCCACCAGCATTGTGAGCACTTGGTATTTACTAGGTACCCTGTGAGGTACCTAGTAAATTCCAAGGGGGGAGTTATTCTGGGGACTTCCTTCTAGTCGTCATGCTTTACCATCAAAACTTGCCATGTGTCTGTGTCTCACCGGATAATAAGGAAGGAGATGCTGTTCCCAATTTTCTGCAGGCAGTGTTATCCCACAAGAATTCCCTCATCCACTGAGCAGGGTGCCCACTCTGCTTCGGACACCTTGCCGGAGCCTAGCAACACAGAGCGCGCAAGACACCGTGTGCTCTCTTAGATTGCCCAACATAGTAAGGCAGGTAGACATTTACAGAATAAATGACCATGTGATGTGAAAATCTCTTATAACAGAGGTGTGAAAAATGTGCTGGAGGTTAGAGCACTGATATTTGAGCAATCAGTTTTGTCTAGAGGGAGGGGGAGAAATTGTCCCCGAGTTGGGGACATACGAGTTGGTGGCTGAAGGATGCACTGCAGACGGTGAGAGGAAGTCTGGGGTGAGGGGAGGACATGGAGCTTCCCTAGGGTGTAGGGGAGGCAGCAGGGGATGGAAAAGGAATCTATGAAGAGAAGCTTGTGAAATCAACTGTATCTTTTAAACATTTATTTTGACCTAGGGATGATAATTTCACAGTAATCTATTTGCTAAAAAAAAAAAATGGTAATTATAAGTTACCATTTCTGCCTAGAGCTGACCTTTTTATCTTAAAGATAACCTCCTTAATAAAAATTCTGTAAAAAAAAAAAACTTGTATATTCTTCCTTTGAAGAATTCATGAGGTCAGAGAAATGTTGTGGTTTTTTAATAATATATCACTTCAAAGGGTTTGACTTTTCAGCCAACCTCAGTGCTTCTCCTTTTCCTCCTGTCAGTATTCTTCTGCCCCCCGTATGCTGACTTTATACCACTTATGTGATCATATTCCTCTGAGCAATAGGAAGGCATCGTCCTACCCATTGATCGCAACCCACAAAACTGCCTTCCAGTTCAAAACCGTGTCATGGAATAGCAGACCATGCGCCGAGGGCTCAGCAGGGTCAGGATTCCTTTTCAATCCACAGTATCACTTTGCTAGTCTAAGACCTTGGCTGTCCCGTCAATAGTCACCTTCCTTTGTAATGGAAGAAGTTGCTGCTGGTCACAGTGTTCACTAGCAGGAGGCGGTGGGCAGCCTGGGGCCTGTACCCCGGTCTCTTCTGGCCTCCATGGGACCGAGCCAGGCAGGGTTGAGACGTCCTTTAGTGTCCATTATTATACGCGGTGTACTCAAAGTGTGAGACTGGATCACATAAGGTGCAGAATTTTGCTTTAAAGAAGGAAATCACAATGCACAGAAGTCCTTCCTTCCTCCTGTTTTCTTTTTTTTTTAATAAAGATTTTTTTTTTTTTTGAGGGAGAAAGAGAGAAAGAGAGAGAGAGGGAGTACAAGCCGGGGCAGGGAGCAGAGGGAGATGCAGACTCCCAGATGAGCAGGGATCCCAACACAAGGCTCAATCCCAGGATCCCAGGATCAGGACCTGAGCAGACACTTAACCCACTGAGCCAGGCAGGCGCCCCCCTCCTCCTGTTTTCCATTCATCTCGGGACCTCTGAGGGCAGTCCCCACCCAGCACCCACCACCATCAGGAGGATTTACTCAGAGACCAAATGAGCAGGGTTGGGGGTATTACACTGGAATCAGGTAAAGGTGGTTCATCTCAGCTTAGGGAGGCTTTCTCCTGCCAAGAACTTTGGGTCCTCCAAAGGCCCCAGGTCATGACTGGCCCAGTCTGATGAGTAAGAAATGCCAGAGTTTACTTGAGAGGTTCACAATTTAAAATTATCTAATTCACATTATTCCAAACCCTGCCCAGAATCATCAGAGGAGCTTAAAAATAATAGGTACACAGAGACAGGCCCCACACTAGACCCACTGAACCAGCAACAGGTTATCAGAGAAAATGCCTCCCTTTCTCCTATGCTCAGTTAGAATTTAGCCAAAGATAAATACATAGCAAAATTAGAGTGTGTCCGTCAGTCCTACGGTCAATGAACATAGATAGTTCCTCACTGCAGGATTGAAGTGAATGTTTCTCATGCTGCTGTCTGCACTGCCCTAGCCAATCAGAATCTCCAGAATCAAGGCCAGGAAATAGGACTTGCCAAAGAATTCCTGTGCCAACTGACATACAGCCATTGGGTTAGCCCTCTAAAGATTCCACTCTGAATTTGCGTGACTGTACGGATATGAGTGTTTTATTGGGGTAGGGGTTGAAACAATTCCTGTTCTGGCCACCCCAAACTCCACACAGACACCTGAGTGACCCAGCAGCATTCCCCAAAGACTGCTTTGGAATTTACCAGCTACTGACAACCATGGAATTACAGCTGATTCCAGCAGAGCCACTGGGAGATTGACTGTTTTAGCTCATAGGACGAGTTCTACTCCAAAGCTAGAAACCAGTAAAGTGGGTCAAGCCCACACTGCAAGCTCAGGTTGAGCTACTGAGAACGTTAGCTTCCAGTGGAGGCCTATTAATCCCCATGGGACACTCAGGGACCAGTGGGGGACACCTGTTCTGGGTCCAGTTTTGGCTCCTAAGATAAAGCCATTCCTTCACCCTCTGATGGGTGGACCCTGCAGGCTGTGTCTCCAGGAGCCAGGAGTGTTTGTGCTGACCCCGCCACAATTTCTCCCAACCTGCGGTATACATTTTCAAAGCAATTGGTCAAGGGTAAGGCTGGTTTGGCAGCTGGGGAGCAGAATGAAGTGAGCTACCCATATAAAACCTGCGACCCTTGTATCGTGACCACTAGGCACTGTGAGACTCAGGCATAAAAATGATGGAGCCCATTGTTTGTGTAAATCATCCCACAGGGGCTCCAGAAACCATATCTCAGGCTTCATCTTTGGGAAAAAGAATGATAACAGCATCATAAATTTCTACCCAAGCACATCACCGTGTACAAAATGTTTTACAGACAGTATTTTTGCATTTCTGAAAGTGTGCTTTGCACACATTGCTTAGAGAAGTTAAGTAACCTGCCTAAGGTCACAGAGTAAGTACCAGAGCCAAAAACTAAGAAAAATAAAACTACCTGCTTATAAGAAATCTATGGTTCCATATCCTTGGAAGAAGGCAAATGTGATCAGTCACTTAGTTCAATTTATTACTAATTGTACTTTGAAGATTTTTTTAAGTACACAGGTCCCTATGTTTCTCATTACGACTTCTGGGGCACCCTTGGTCTCTTTTGGCCATCATTTTTTGGGGACCAACTATATACCACCCACTGTACCGGTCTACTTAATTTCATTAACTACTAAATACTTAATAACTACTAAAAAATCTTTTGTGAAAGAGCTTATCAAACCACCTCAAGCCCAGGCATCAACCTTGTTTGACCAGTAAAGGAAAGGAGACTCAGAGGGCCCCTTGAAATGAAGGTAGCACCTCGGAGGGAGTGAGAGCACCTTGCGACTCTTTCCCGGAGGACAGCACCCTGTTTGCTCTTGGTAGAGGCACATCCACATTCCTACTGACTCATGTGCTTTTCATAAAAGTTTATTTCAGCAGTACATATAAAGAACCCATCTCACTTAATATTGTACCTCATCATTTCATTACAGCCTCCTTCAGACTTTGTCTCCACCTCGTTCCAGATAAATCTACCCATGGTCATGGCAGCACTTGTGAGAAATAGCACAATCCGGAGCTGGTAAATGGCTCCATTCAACAATAAATAACAGTAACTCACCAACTTGTGCAGCATTTATTTAAATTCAGCAGATAAAGAACCAGCAGCAGACATGGGCCCAAGCTGGGCAGAAAGTCGTTAATAGCATTAATTGCATTAATAACATTAATTTAATGCCCTCAGTGTTCCGGGAGCTGTGAGCAGTCCTGTAAAAGTTCTATGAATGTAATTTAATTTCATGGAATCCTCTTATTAACCCTGGGAGCTAGCTGCTAATATTATCCCCAATTTTTAGGAGCCAAGGGTGCAGAGGGTTAAGGAAACCACTGGTGGTCATGTGGGGGTTAAGGACAGCTTCAGATCCAACGAGAGCCAACAGAAATGACATTGTAAATAATCATGCTTATTTGCCTAGGGAAAAAAAATCAGATCGCCAAATTATTCCTTAGATACCACTTCCTTCGATATTCCTTAGAATACCACTTCCCAGTTCCCAGATTCATAAATTCTGGGCTTAGAATTGTACCAGCACACTGTATTTTAGATGACTCTTATATCCCACTTCCAGTCTACCCGTGGGAGGAGCATTCTCTGTAATGTTTCAGCATGTCTTGGTTCCAACAAATAGAATAATTATATGAGAGGGGATGAAAGAAGTCATGTGGGTAAAGGGTAACTAAAGCCTTTAAAAAAAAAAACCCTCAAAAAATTTCATGCCCAAATGTTGGTTCAGACTGCAGAAACAAAGCTCTGAGGACATACCCAGAAAAAAAACTCATCTTCTCTTTCTTTCCCTGAGAAAATACAATTTTCATCAGACAGGAAAGCTTTTTTGGGTAAAGAATCCATTCCACTTGGCTAAGCTATTTACAGGCATGTTTCACCGAAAATATAAAGGCAATAAAAATATGATATAGAATTAAAAATGAGATACTTAAAAATGACTTCTCAGGGAAACTTTCAAGAAACATAAAATTATAGGTGACTCCTAGTTCCAACTCTTAGGACTAAAAAGAGGCGTTTGGCCAATCGAAGGCAAACAGAATGCTGGGAACTTCCTGCAGCACTCATGGGCTTCTCTGAATTTGAAGGAATTCTTGCTCATTTCAGTTAACATAAGCTTGAAAGCTTGAGAGCTTTGTGGTTGTCGGAAGGTATATGGCAAACCTAAAATACAGAATCAATTTGTGTTCCAGAGGTTTTTCGGTCTTTCTATGAAAATAAAACCTAACCACAAAATCTCTTCAGATTCTTGAGGCCACAGGGTCTCGTTAGAAACCAAAGCAAGAGTTTCCTTATAAAACTGTACCCAAAAATTGTTATGATGAATGATAAATCTCAACCATTATCTATCCAGTGCCAAAATAGCAAGAAGAAAATTACACTCTTTGGGGTTTTTTCTTTTTTTATTTAGTTTTTTTAATTTTAATTCCAGTATAGTTAACATACAGGGTTATATTAGTTTCAGGTGTACAATATAGTGATTCAACAACTCTATACATTACTCAGTGCTCATCACGATAAGTGCCCTCCTTAATCCCCATCACCTATTTCTCCCATCCCCCCACCTCCCCTCTGGTAACCGCCAGTTTGTTCTCTATAGTTAAGAGACTGTTTTCTGGTTTGTCTCTTTTTCCCTTGGTTCCTTTGTTTTGTTTCTTAAGTTCCACACACAAGTGAAATCATACAGTATTTATGTTTCTCTGACGGACTTATTTTACTGACCATTATACTCTCTAGCTCTATCCATGTGCTAGCAAATGGCAAGATTTCATTTTTTATGACTGAGTAGTATTCCATCATAGATAGATAGATAGATAGATAGATAGATAGATAGATAGATGATAGATAGATAGATAGATAGGTGGTAGATATCACATCTTCTTTATCCATTCATCTGTCGATGGACACTTGGGCTGCTTCCATAATTTAACTATTGTAAATATTGCTGCAATAAACATGGGGTGCATGTATCCCTTTGAATTACTGTTTTTGTATTTTGGGGGTAATACCCAATAGTGCGATTGTGGGTCATAGGGTAGTTCTATTTTTAACTTTTTGCAGAACCTCCATCCTGTTTTCCACTGTGGCTGCACCAGTTTGCATTCCCACCAACAGTGCATGAGGGTTTCTTTTTCTCCACATCCTCACCAACACTTGTTGTTTCTTGTGTTTTTGACTTTAGCTACTCTGACAGGTGTGGGGTGATAACTCATTGTAATTTTGATGTGCAGTTCCCTGATGATGAGTGATGTTGAGCATCTTTTCATGTATCTATTGGCCATCTGGATATCTTCTTGGGAGAAATGTCTGTTCCTATCTTCTGACCATTTTAATCAGATTATTTGTTTTCTGGGTGTTGAGTTTCTTGAATCAAAAAGGCCCCTGTACCTCTACCCATCCTGGTGCCTCTGCCTAGAGTGAACCCCTTCTCCTGATGATACCCTGGGCATCCTTCAAGACTTGGCGCTATGTCACCCCTTAAGCAATAGGTAATAGGGACAATGCTCACCTAACTTAGCCAGAGTTTATCTGCCTCACCCAAAGATGCACTGTTATGCTTTGGCATCACCTCCAAGACTCACCACACAAGGCGTTCCATGTGGTTGTGACCTAACATGTGCTTGTTGGCTCTAGTTATGATATATGACAACTTAACATGACAATGTTTCTAAGTACCTAGATTACAAATGCTTCCCAGTTCACAGAATGGTTCAGATCCAAGAGGCCTTGTACCATGTGAATTTTGTATTAATCAAAGATGCTTCTGGATTCCTGCCTGCTGCCCCTGCATCAGCCTGCAGTTGGGGGTCGAGGTTGGGACGCATTAGCATGAACCTGATGCCGTTAATACTCCTCAGGCCACCTGCTTGTTTCACTTTCCCTTTCCATTTTGAACAGACCTAAACTTTACCAAAACTTTCCTGACAGTCATTATTCAAGTGTGGCAAATATGGGGAGGGCTGATTGCCCTGATGATAGAAGCTTCCAGTAACAGAAACAAGAAGCCTTCTCCTTGTATGGCAGCCATCTGCATATCCACTACTTTGCTCTTCTGTAATTCTGCTGGGTGTAATGAACTGGTGCTAAGCACTCATTTTCAACCCTTTCCAGAGTACTTTTGTGCCCTGTAGCAGCTGAGAGGCTAAGAACTACATTTCCCAGACTCCCTTTCAGCTAAAGGTCCTGATGATATTAAATGTCATTAAGATTTTAAGGATGGAAGCGAGGTAGAGGAGGGACTGCTCCCTTTTGGCTTTTTTCCCCTCTGGGTATTAAGAGGCAGTCACAGGTGAGACAAGGAGCAGATCTTGCTTTCAAGTGCCCATCCCCAGCTTCAGACTCCCCCATCCTGGACTAGGGCAAAGGTTTTGTTCTAGGCATTATTTCCAGAGTTCTAGCCTGGTGCCTACTTCTCTACTCCCTCCAGTACTTGTGTGAGCACCCAAACTCTCTAAAACACAGTCATTTCTGCTTAAAATACCTAAAGTAGATTCTGTGTTTTGAACTAAACCTTGATTGGCAAAGCAAATAATATAAAAAAATTCCACATCTGTAATGTTTTATTGGCTGTTTTACAATTAGTTAGTGGAGTATCAAGCTTGTATGTGTTGAACATTGCATAGTTCTATCCAAATCAGCAGAATTTTTCAGTTACCATACCATAGTTTGCCATACATTGAAATCCCAGTAACCATCTTGGAAAACACCCACCAAGTAATAACAGTAAAGTTGGCTTTATTGGGTATTGTATTTACTGAGGAAAAAATGGCACTTACACATTCAACAAAGAACCTGAATGAGTCTCATTTAGAAGTCACCTGACCTAAATAGTTCAAGGGACCACAAGTAGCTTAGAGTTAATCAAGGTATAAGAAGTAATTTTTTTTTTAGAAAAAGAGGGAAAAAGAAATCCAAAATTAGCTAGTAAATTTTAAGAAGGTATAACTTTTGAGTTTTCAAAAATCAGACATATAAAAAGTCGAGTGCTACCAATATTTGCCATAAAAGTCAGTTAGTAGAGAGATGCCTGGGTGGCACAGTCAGTTAAGCATTAGACCCAGGTTATGATCTCAGGGTCGGGGGATTGAGCCCCGCATGGGGTTGTGAGCTTAGCTCGGTGTCTGCTTAAGACTCTCTCTCCCTCTGCTCTACCCCTCCCCCACTAAAATAAATAAATAAATCTAAAAAAAAAAAAAGTCAGTTAGTAGAAACATAATTTTATGCCAAAGCTTGATGAAGCTTTATGTGTCCCTGGAAGGAAAAACAAAAAGCTAATATCACATCCTACAACCAAATCATTATAGAAAAATAGATAGTGGGTCATCCATTTCTATAGTAGAATAAACTACATTTATTAAAGTAAAATGCTGCCTAAAAGGAACAAGAGACTATAGATAAAGTTCCATTGTTTAGATTCTACATTAATAAGCTATAGATTTTATTTAATCTGTATATTCCCAAAGCCCATCATTATGTTAGGCACAGAATAGGCCTTGAATAAAAATGTGCTAAGGGAAAGATAGCAGACATCAGTAAGGAAGGATAAATATATTTACTTGACATTTATATCCATGCAAACTCTGGACTATAGTGGAAGTTTCTTAAGAACTACACATAATGAAATAAGATAATTTAAAATAAAATCATAATGAAAACAAGTTTAGAGGAGAGATATAAAAGCTGGCCAAGTCACAGAACACCACTGAAGTGACTAAACTGCTGAATGCTAAGGGGGAGACAAGTAAGAAATGACCTAGAGAGAGAACCAAAACTAAAACCATTATAAAAAGAATTTGGATACCGGTCCTAGAACTGGCAAACCAGAGGTGATGTGTTGCTTGAGGAACAGGCAAAAGAACTCTGAGAATTCTAAAACTTTGACAAAATAGGAAATGGCATAAACATGAATTCAAAGGAAATCAATACATACTTGAAAAATCCCATGTGAAATGTTGAAATTTTTTTGAAATGTTGAAATTTTGATTACTAACAATAAAATGTGCTTTTCTAAATATTGGATATATTCCCAAGAGGTCTAGAATCAATAAATTAAATAGTTTTAAATGGTACCCTAAACACAAAACAAACCAGTCAAGTACAACTTCTTTTTTTTTATGTTAAGTTCTTTATTTCTTTTTTTAATTTAATTTTATTTTATTATGTTATGTTAGTCACCATACAATACATCATTAGTTTTTTGATGTAGTGATCTACGATTCATTGTTTTTGTATAACACCCAGTGCTCCATGCAGTACGGGCCCTCCTTAATACCCATCACTGGGCTAACCCATCCCCCCACCCCCCTGCCCTCTAGCACCCTCAGTTTCTTTCTCAGAGTCCATAGTCTCTCATGGTTCATCTCTCCCTCCGATTCCCCCCCTTCCTTTTTTCCTTCCTTCTCCTAATGTCCTCCATGCTATTCCTTATGTTACACAAAGAAGTGAAACCAGGGGCGCCTGGGTGGCTCAGTCATTAAGCGTCTGCCTTCGGCTCAGGTCATGATCCCAGAGTCCTGGGATCGAGCCCGCATTGGGCTCCCTGCTCAGCAGGAAGCCTACTTCTCCCTCTTGCACTCCCCCTGCTTGTGTTCCCTCTCTCGCTGTGTCTCTCTCTGTCAAATAAATAAATAAAATCTTTAAAAAAAAAAAAAAAGAAGTGAAACCATATGATAATTGACTTTCTCT
>NC_138371.1:104526807-104615860 GCF_054177405.1 Leptonychotes weddellii | reverse complement strand
TTTTTCATGTGTCTGTTAGCCATTTGTATGTCTTCTTTGGAGAAGTGTCTGTTCATGTCTTCTGCCCATTTTTTGACTTGATTATTTGTTTTTTGGGTGTTGAGTTTGAGAAGTTCTTTATAGATCTTGGATACCAGCCCTTTGTCTGTAGTGTCATTTGCAAATATCTTCTCCCATTCCGTGGGTTGCCTCTTTGTTTTTTTGACTGTTTCCTTTGCTGTGCAGAAGTTTTTATCTTGATGAAGTCCCAAAAGTTCATTTTTGCTTTTGTTTCACTTGTCTTTGGAGATGTATCTTGAAAGAAGTTGCTGTGGCCGATGTCAAAGGGGTTGCTGCCTATGTTCTCCTCTAGGATTTTGATGGATTCCTGTCTCACATTGAGGTCTTTCATCCATTTTGAGTTTATCTTTGTGTATGGTGTTAGAGCAGCCATCTACATAAGCCAACTGTTAACCAAAATAAAGAGGCATATTGATAATAATACATTAATTGTAGGAGACCTCAATACTCCACTCTCAGCAATAGACAGATCATCTAAGCAGAAAATCAACAAAGAAACAAGAGCTTTGAATGACACACTGGACCAGATAGACCTCATAGATATATACAGAACATTCCACCCTAAAACAACAGAATACTCATTCTTCTCGAGCACACATGGAACTTTCTCCAGAATAGACGATATACTGGGTCACAAATCAGGTCTCAACTGATTCCAAAAGATTGAGATTATCCCCTGCATCTTCTCAGACCATAATGCTTTAAAACTAGAACTCAGTCAAGTACAACTTCTATGATATCTTCAAAAGTTGTAAAGAACCAACACGTGTGTGTGCCCACCTGCCCTTCCTTCTCCAACACACTGGTTTCCCACTGGATTCTGGAAGAGTGAGCTCCTTGCCTCCCCCTGGAGACTCCCTTTTAGAGGGTCCCTGCCTCTCCCACCTGCCCTTCTCACCCCGCTCCTACTCCTTGCTCTCTTCAGACACACTTCCCCACTTTCCCGATCTGCTGCAGTAGGAATCAATTACTTCTGTAACTTAAGCACAGACCTAAGAGTCCTAAGAGTGGCGATCCTTCCTCTTCTGTATTCCCAGTGGAGTAGAACCTGGTTCTCAATGAATATTTGTTATATGAAAGAATGAAGAATGATCAGACAAACAAACAGGTAAGAAGGGGGTGGGAATCACGGAATAAAGCCCGGCCTCAGCCAAGGACAGTATCTGGCCCAGTGGACCCTGCAGTGGGGTCCCCAGGGAAGTCAAATGGGTACCCAGGAAAAGGGAACCAATAAGGTACTTGGCAATGTTACAGTTCTGACTTGAGCCCACCCTAGTTGTAACCATAACCGAAGCTACAACAGCCTCTGAAGTCATACATAAATCTAATTACATCCCTAGAAACAGGAAATATGGAAAGGATCTTACAGAAATGGTTTTCATGAGATTTTAGGCTCAGAGCACTTTAAGTGGGTCTCATTATACAACATACATCAAAACTCAAATTTCACTGCTGGATATCAGTTTAAGGTAGGGCTGATCCAGGAGCCGCACTGTTTCTAGCAGCAGGTTATCATAAAGAATGAAAGAACCATGCATGACATGCAAATGATTTCTTGTCCCAAGCTGTCCTCTCAGCATTGTGGTTGGTTTTAATCGAGTGTTTTGAAAAACTGTGTTTTACATTTTGGATAAAAGACACGCCCCACTTTCATCCAGCCACCCCCCCACCCCCACCCCCTCACCCCCACCCAGGTACAGAATCAAATGAGGAAGACAAATTCCCTCTGTACCCACGATAAAAGTATGAACACTGACACACAAAGCCCTGGAAAGACTCCCCAGAAGAGATTAGTTTTAAGGAGAATTTAGAAGAAAGGGGGTACTAGAGTCTATGTGCACTAGACACAGCCCAAAGTCCAATGCTTAGAGAAACATAAAAGAAAGCAAAATGCTAACATAAAGGCACATGTATTTAAAGAGCCGTTTTAAGGCTTAAACAGGAGCATTAAAGAGGAGCGATCCTTTAGGATTATGGAATTATTTCTGGCTTGGACGTTGCAAGACATTAAATGAACTCGTGCTAATTTCTCTTTTTTAAAAATAAAATGGCAAGATCAAGCAGAGAATATTTAATTTAGAAGCGGCTGTCCATGGCTGCGCCCATCCTTCATGTTTCTCCAAATCTCTCTTCCAAAAACAACTGAGAAGACGCGCAGATAAAAATATGCCAATATTCCATAAATAAAAAGCCATCAAAATAGACAGTAAGAGTAACTGATACATGCTAAAATGCTTCTGTCCTCACCCAAACAAGCTAGTATTTTAACAGAATTGTGTGTTTGATGCTCTCACCTGTCCAAACAGCAGAGGCAAGTCTCTGCAAAGTGGAAATCAGAATTGAGCATGAACAGAAGCTCCTAAGATTAACTGTACGGAAATGAAGCTATTTGGTGGCCAGCAAGCACATCTTTCTTTCCATGCATAGGCATCAAAGTGACAGTCCTTTTGTTTGTAAATGTGCACTGCCTCATATTAAGTACTTTAACAGTACCCAAGAACAAAGCTAAACTCTCAAGTTAAACCATCTCAGAACATGCGTGCGTGTACACACGTGTGTGCCTGTGTGCACGCGTGCGCATGTGTGTGTAGGCATGCACATGCTTAGCCGTACTTGAATATCAAAAGGCACTTACACTGTCTAACTACATGTTTAACAGACGAGGCTAGATCTTACCAGGCGAGTTCGTTTAAGTGTGTAATGACACCTCCCCATAAAGCACCACGAGAAGGACGGGATCCACTGAGCGGCATGTCCCTGTGTCCGGGTTGTGCATGAGGTAAGGGAAAGCTCAGTGCGCAGATCACCGCCAGGGACCTTTCCCGCAGGTCAGGCTTCTCCTGAGCACAGCGTCCCGCTTAGGCCTCTGCATTTTTCTCTGCCTCTGCAGCTGTCTAGCTATGAAAAGCCTGGAAGAGACATCAAAATGCAGTTATTTTTTACACGGAGCACATTCCATAAAACCCAAGTCTTCTCTTATGGAGTTGACACTTCTTTTCTGTTAATCCCCTACCTCTCATCTTTCTCCCTTTTTCATCTCCCTAATCCGTCCGATTTCAACCACTGTCTCCACACTCACCTTCCGTGGCCCCAGGCCTTTGGTTCCACCCCCACCCACGCTCCAGCCTAAAAATGGCACCACGGCGCCTTCCTCTGGGACCCAGAACCGCCAGGCCACATCCTCCCCTCTTCCCCTGCAGCTCAGACTCTTGGGCTGTGCTGACCCCCAACTCCGACTGCTAAGCTTTGTCCGGCGTTGGAATTCAAAGATGTGTGTCTATTTATGAAGACACGTGTATCACACAACTATGTATTAAACAGACACTTGACAGTTAAAGAATGCGTTAGGCTAACGGCTATCAACCAGGCACTGTGATCAGAAAGCTCACTGGGGACGCCGACTGTAGTTCCACTCAAAAAACGTGCATGACTTGCTTGACTTGCAGCCCTTTGTCTTTGTCAAAATACATCAGCAGGGTAGGATACCTTTTGGGATTTCATTATCTTTTTTTAAAAAACAACAATTAATTGAATAGAACCAAGTTGAAGAAATCGTTGAGGTATGATAATCCGCAATGTAAAATGTCCCTAGGAAAGAAGGTGCTGGTATTTGTGGTTCACGGACACAGGCCCGGGTTCTAGGTTCAGCCTCGACATGTTACATACATACAGAAGGAATGTGTAGTCCCGAGTTAGACAAATCCAGTACTGCTACTGTGAGCCCTTCTTCTCAGCTCTTACAGATACTGAGTGTTGTTGAACAGATTAGGAAGATGTATTAAACAATGTTTCTAAAGTGCTTTGTATTCGCTAGGAAAATGCAGGCAGGAATTTCTAATAAGCCTCGGGCTTAGTCACCCCAGCCACTGGGAAGGAGATGGCTCATGACCTCTTTTGTTTCACACAGCAAATTGGGCATGAAAGCAGGGAGAAGTGTTTTCGTTTCTTTGGGGAAGGGACACTAAATTGGGAAACAAAGTATTAAAAAGTGTTAGTTACTAAAAAATAGCTAAACTCCAGCTGCCTCTTTCAATCCTAAATTCAGAATAATCCACCAAACCTGCCAAGGAATCAAATCCCCGCCATCCTTAAATTCCTTTGGTTCCCTCTTCCCCCCAAATTTCCATCTCTGGATTTATGTAGGCAAGTCTACAATCTTCCTGCTTAAATACATCTTCCAAGGTAGCACACACTCCCCAAACCCGCACACACATGCGCACACACACATACCACATGCATGCACACAGATACCACAACATATACATACACAAAACACACACCACACACGTGTGCAACAGACACAAACCACACACCCCCGCAAAACACACACACACCACAAACCACACACACACACATACATCATGCACCACACATGCATGTGCACACACACAAACCATACACATGCACACACAACACGCATGCACACACCACACATACATGCACACACAAACCACACACACCACTAACCACACATGCAATCACACCCACACCACACCTCAAACACACACACCACACACACACTACACACAGGTTTTTTTCCTGTCTCGACCCCTTCCTGTCTGATCACCTCCCCCAAACTTGGAAGACCTGCTCCCATGTTCACAACCCTTTTGAGGGAAAAAAAAGTCCCTCCTCTACTCCACACGTGACTTATGACAGAGAAGAAGTGTAAATTAATCAAGAGACTCAAGTTCTACCTCAACTCTGACACAGGTTGCCCCGGGGACCTAACATGAGTGATCCTAGACTCAGCTGCCTCGCCTGTTAATAGATGTGATACTTTCCTCAACCTACCCTCCAGGGCCTGTGGAAGGATCTAAAGGCATAACAAACACAGAAGAACTTTGAAAAATATATAACACAATTAAAACATGTTGTGCAGAGTTTATTTCTTATCTATTTTGAGGCAGATGTCACAGAGGGTCAACTTTATACTTCCTCCTAAAACGTTCCTTGGCTTAACTGTGAAAGAGGGCACAGGGGGCTGGCAGGTCCCACTATCTCATCCACTGAAGAATCTGCCAGTCCTCGGGAAGAGCCCCACATGAACTCCCCCAGCTCGTGCAGCCATCCCTGTGGCTCTAGAAAGGGATGCCGCAACCCACCCCCACTCCCAGGGGCAGACCCCAGGGACACCCATAGTCCAGGAGCAGATCCCACTCATGCAGGCCGAATGTCCCACATTTTTATGAGCTCTCTTTAAGGAAGAAAATACAAAATTACAAGTCCAGAGGAAGTAGGCCCTTAGAAAGGGTGTGGGCAGGTGAGGTTCCTAGAGTTTAAGTTGCATTGCAGTAAACCCACTTCTGGACTTAGTTTTCCCAATAGATGAGGAGTTCGCCGAGGATGTGGCCTGGGTCTTCTGGTGTCAGGAAACCTCCCACAACCCTCGCGGTGGTTCTGTGGTCCCTAGTGAGTGCTCAGCATGTACCGAGGCTCAGGCAGCCGCTCCTACCCCATCTGCTCTGTGCACTCTTCCTGTTGGCCCACCTCACAAGGCAAGTTAAATTACCCGCTCATTCAAAAACGATTTCAAGCCACCACAGTTCAGAGCACTGTGCCAGGACCCAGGGCAGGGTAGGTGCAAAGATGCCTAAGACAGGTCCTGGGCCTCTGGGAGCACCCAGGCTTAGCAGGGGAGGAAGACGTGCAAACAAATGACCATAACACAAGGAGGCAAGTTCTAGACTAGTAGCATAGCCCCGGGCTGGGAGCATGGATGGGCACAGAGGAAATAACACATGATTTTGCCTCCAGAGGAGTTGGCATTGAGCAAACCTTTCAAGGAGAAGTAAATGAGAATAGCATCCATCTGAGACAGAAGGAAGTAAGGAGCACGTACATACGGGAAGCTCGGTGGATTGCGAGCAGTTAAGAGGACTCAGAGCACTGGGTTTAGGGGAGCAGTGGGCGAGAGGGCAGCCGAGCGTGCCAAAGTGATCGTGAGGTGACCCAGAAAGGGCCCGTTAAGATGAGCAGACAGACTAGGGTTGACTTCTGTGATCATCACAGAATACACCAGATCCACTGTGACCAATGTAGTGCAACTCAATTTCATTGGACTTATGGTGGGACAACAGCCAAACTATACACGTCAATCAAGTACTCAATTGACCAGTATTTGTCGTAGGTGCCATCCTTGCTTCACCCAGAACACAGAAGCACATGACGAGATCCCTTCCCTGTCGTTCTTTCGGGTTCATTGGGAGGAGGAAACCAATAGCCCTGAACAACACAAGAATCATTCAGGGTTAGTGTGTATGACACAGACCATAAGTGACTCAAAAAGGGAAGATTCCAGTAGCTCAGAGTCATGGAGAGGAGGAGATAGAGTCTGTCCTTGAAACAAGGAGGGCTTGAGGCCATGAGCCCTGTGCACGTAGCGAGACCATAGCTAAGACTGCAGCTCGAGGTTGTTCTGGCCTGAACCACCCTGGGATTCCCACTCTGCTCCAGCATTCACTGATTTGGGGTCCTGGGACCTGACACTTAACCTCCCTGGGCCTCAGTTTACCCCACTGCGAAATGAAACATATTAGTCTCTTGTATTTCAAAGTCCTGTAGGCAAAGAGCATTGATTATGCGCTGTATACATATTAAAAGATGCTATTAAAAAATGGTGGTGGAGAGGGTGGGATGCAGCTATTTGGATGCTATTTTATTTGTTGCATTCCCAAGCAGCTGCAGCTCGAGCCAGGGGAACACTGCTATGGGAGGAAGCCCTGCAGCAGGGGTGATCTTCCCGGGCTCGTCCAGAGCCCACACCAGCTGGGAAGCGAGATTAGCACACAGATGCCTGGCTCGGATGGACTGTGTCAGAAAAGAACATCCAGCTCATTTAAAGGTAGGTAAGCTCTCCATGAGCAGAGTTTCCAGTGAACTCTAAGGCGAATCCTTGAGGAAGTTAGTCTGAGAAACTGTTTACTTGTGGGTGCTTATATTCTTCGGGGCAACCAGGCTCAAGCCATCTGGGTTTCCCTGAGCCCCTGAAATTGGACCTTAATGGAATAAACCGTGCAATGTAAACAAACTAGAAAAGAAGCATGTGTGGCTAAGAGGAGCCCTTTAGGTTTTAAGAGGAGGGGTAGAGGCTGGTTCTGTGTGTGTTCTGGTCTGGACTGAATTTTCTTTCAAAGAATTCAATTTGCTTTCCAGAGCAGGTGAGGAGAAGGAATGTGAAGCAGAATGATCAAATTTCATCCAAAAAGTACAGAAGTAATGGAATCAGCCATTACATTAATCCTCATCTTCAGACAAATTTTTCTTAAACTCAGCAGGTGGCAAGATAGTGGGCCAAAGGTGACAACTGACAAAATCTGCTCTTTTCCTTCTGAAAGCCTGTTGCGAAATCCACTATCCTTGCCTAGGCGATGCCAGGAAATTGCTCTTTTGTTGTTTGAATAACAGATCCCGGTAATTATTTCTTTTTAAAAATCTTTCATCCAGTTGTCGGTGATTAGATTTTCCTCCATTTGCATGAAAGGCTTCCAGCTTCCCTAAAGGTGCTCAGCAGGCTTTGGGCAGCCAGAACCATGGCTGTGTCCAGGGCACTGAGGCAGCATGGGCGTAGAAAGATCTCGAGGCTGGAGTAACTGTATTCTATCCTGGTTCTGTCACTCACCAGATGTGTGGCTTAAACAGGATGCCCATGTTTTCTGAGGCTCAGTTTGTTTTTCTGTCACTTAAGAGATGCTCTTAATTACATAAATGACCTGCCTTTCCTACCTCGAAGGGTTGCTGGAAGGGCTGGTGCTGCCAGCAAGACAACCAGTGGCGTGGGCTTGCCTCTCTGCCCATCAGCCCTGAGGCAAAGACACATTTACGCCTGTGGTGCAGTGAGGTCCCGTGGGGAGCAGGAAGACTGGATTCGGAAGATCCCAGTTCTAGCCCCCGCCATACTGTGCACTGTGTGATCTTGGGCAAGTCATTCCAGCCCTCCTCTGGACCTCTATGCCTTCAACTGCAAAGTGAAGGCAATGAGGATCTTTGGTATTCTTAATATCCTATCAAAGGATTCTTAATATCCTTACTATCAGAGGATTCTTAATTCCAGGTCTAATGAACAGACATTTCTGCAAAGAATACATCCAAATGGGCAACAGACACATGAAAAAGTGCTCAACATCACTCAGCATCAGGAAAATACAAATCAAAATTTCAATGAGATACCACCTCACGCCAGTCAGAATGGTTAAAATTAACAAGTCAGGAAACGACAGATGTTGGCAAGGATGTGGAGAAAGGGAACCCTCCTACACTGTTGGTGGGAATGCAAGCTGGTGCAGCTACTCTGGAAAACAGTATGGAGGTTCCTCAAAAAGTTGAAAATAGAGCTATCATATGACCCAGCAATTGCACCACTGGGTATTTACCCCAAAGATACAAATGTAGGGATCTGAAGGGGTCCGTGCACTCTGATGTTTATAGCAGCAATGTCCACAATAGCTAAACTATGGAAAGAGCCTAGATGTCCATCAACAGATGAATGGATAAAGAAGATGTGATACACACACACACACACACACACACACACACACACACACAATGGAATATTATGCAGCCATCAAAAAAAACCATGAAATCTTGCCATTTGCAACAACATGGCTGGAACTAGAGGGTATTATGCTAAGGGAAATAAGTCAGTCAGAGAAAGACAATTATCATATGATCTCACGGATATGAGGCATTTGAGAAACAAGACAGAGGATCATAGGGGAAGGGAGGGAAAAATGAAACAAGACAAAACCAGGGAGGGAGACAAACCATAAGGGACTCTTAATCTCAGGAAACAAACTCAGGGTTCCTGGAGTGGTGGGGGGTGGGAGGGATGGGGTGACTGAGTGATGGACATTGGGGAGGGTATGTGCTATGGTGAGTGCTGTGAATTGTGTAAGACTGATGAATCACAGACCTGTACCTCTGAAACAAATAATACATTATATGTTAATAAAAAAAAAATATTCCTTCCAGGTCTAAACTCCTGATTCTAACGTGTATTACTTTGTAAACTGTTAATTGTTACATAAACAAGAGAGACTGTTAGTCAAATTGCAAACAGTCCAAGAGCCAGATGTGAGTGTCCTGAAATGACGAGAGGCAGCCCACCCTCTCACTCTGCCACCATCACTGTGGGCCAAGCAGCTTCTGCCACTCGGATTCTCAGACGGCCCGGAGTGGAAATAGCAGAGCACGAAACACACATCTTCTGTAAAGATGCTGGTTTCCTTGGATTTCATGAAAAGGGCTTCCCAGGAAATCACTGCACTTCCCTGGCCCCTCATTTACTTAGCCCAGACTTCAAAGTCTTTACATCCCAAAGTTACTTGCAGAAAACCCACTACCGAAAACAGATCTCCTCTGGCTAAGATGGGTTCACATATAGTGTCTTTATTCCAAAGATGTGGACCTTTCCTCGGGATTTATAACACATTTGACCAATTACAATGATCATTTTCTAATTCTCAGGATCATTGAGAATCACCACTTATTTTTAAATGTTCAGTAGGTATTTGAAGAGCTCTTATATGCAAATCTATAGACTATTTTGAACATCAAGTTTTTCTTAAAGCTCTAAACAGTACAGAGACAAATATTGCCCAGATAAAAATCGGAGCAGGGACATCTGAGACCCTTCTGACACTCAGAGCTTCCCAAATACTTCCACGAAGTACCCCTAACAATGAAGAACAATGAATGTAGAGTCCCAGAAGTCTGAGGACAGAAATGTAAGGGGGCTGATGGCAGGCAAAAATAACAATAATAATTATCACTGAAGTCAATGCTTTAATTTCAACAGTCCTAATAAATGTTGTGTTTTTAATCCATGATATTCCCTATGTGTGCTTTGATGCGCTGTGAATGTTTTGGATTACCCACCAGTTAAGTTCCTTAACTCTGTTCCCACATCTTTGCATACAATTAAAGCCCTCGGAAGAAGCTGCCATATGCTTGCATGAGACCACACGTATTTTGTGTCGTGCGTTACATAGTCTCACGCGAGCATGCTGAGCTTGGCTGGGTGGCATCACATGCAAACCAGTGAAAGCAAGGTTAGGGCCTAAATCTCTTGTTACTGAGTATCTGGGCCCTCAAATCCAAGTACAGAACAGTTCTGATGGCATTTTGAGTGAGAAATTCCTTTAATCTCCCTCCACAGAACACTTCTATTTCCACGTGGCAAGGTACAGCAGGCTAGGAATGGGGAGAGAGCAGCTAAGGGCAAAGGACAGTAATATGAGATATTTCCTGCCTTCCCTTTCCCTACCCTGTCCCCCAACTCAGAATTGGAACTGTCAGAATCGAGATTTGTTCAGACACATTCTGCTAGTATGCCCCTCACCACCCAACCTTTTGTAGATAGACAAGTATAAATAGCATTAAGGTGAAATGAGAACACATATAGCATTTTTTAAAGTATGAGATATTATGCAGGTAATGAAGTGACTTGACTATGCTCACAGGAATTATTGCAATCTTCTCCAAATTGATACAAAATCATACTTTTAGGCTCTGTGCCATCTTACCATTTTATAAATATATTAATTCACAAAGGATTGATTTCTCCAACTTTGATATTCATTTCACAGTGGAGAAGAAATATTGCCCTCCCTGTGAAGAAAGATACAAATTTACATCTACCTTCTGAGCAGGAATGCATCATCCAAATCTTTAGAAATTTTGCTGTGAAGGTGTTCTTAATATTTTGTTTGGTTTGTAGCTGAATATGTGTATTTAGTCTAGGAAATGAATACTAACTTCCAACAAGGCAAATCGCCACATCTCACCGGCCTGACACAATGAATGCTTATTTGTCTCTGAGGCAAAGCCAGCCTCCTGCGTCTCAAAGACCCTCTCTGTGGAACACTTGGTCTCCAGACCACTGAAGAGGGAACCAGAAGTAGGGCAGACACCTCTGCTCTTCGCTGCCTTCACCTGAAAGGGCCCCCAAACCTTCTGCTCACAGCCGTGGCCTCCCCCACCTCACCATAAAGGAGGACAGGCACTACTGGATGAGTCCATATTGTCTGCCCAAGCAAAGCTCTTTCCTAACGTGGGCCCTGCAAGCATTTGCAATGGGAAGTGGCTTGTGCAATCTTGACTGAGGGGCCCTGCATTTCTCCCAACTGGCTTCCTTACAGCCCTAAATTCTCCCTTGCAGGTGTTATCCTCGGGAAGTCCAATTATAATGAAGATGTTTCCTGAAAGTGTCAACACAATTACTCACATTAGAACAAATTGGTTTTCTATACCAAGGGACACGAAGACCTAAAATACAGGAAAGAGGAAGTTGGATTGAGGAGTTGGAAGAAAAAAAAAATCTGGGGACAAGTAACTTCTGGGGACCACAATCCCCAAATTTGCCGGGGGAAGAGTTTTGAAGGAGAGAATAGCAAGTACCCTTCCCTCCTTCCTTCCTTCCTCTGTCCTTCCCTATTTTCTCTTCTTCCTCCCTTCCGTTTCCTTTCTCTTCCTTCCTCTTCATGCCTCTCTCCATTGCTGTCACAAATTGGATGTCCACCATATGCTAACACTGCTCTGCTTTCTGGGAGTAAGACAGAAGGTGATGGGGCCACCCTGATAGGGAGCAGTGATGAGGGCGGAAACAGTTACACCTAGCACCCCATGCTGTGAGAAGATCACGTACATGTGATGCATGCATCCACCCAGACAGCGACAGTCAGGAGGACCTCCTGAAAAAATGATGCTGACCTTTAGCTCTTAAACAGACTCTAGAGGTCAGGCAAGCACTCTGCATTTTAGTGAGAAAAGGATGAAGTGCCTGGGGACCATTGGATTTCCCCAGAGTCCTCCTGACTCCATGTCCATAGACCAGGACCAGACCTGGGTGTTTTCCTACCAAAGGTACATTCACTTCCTATACAGACTAACCTGCAACTAGCCCCTGCCTGCCCATTTAGGGGTGAAAAGACCCCAAATCCTCCAGCTTTGTCTTTTTTGTCCTTAGGATTTCTTGTAAACATTCTCCCTGTGAAATATTGTCCTTCTGTCATCTTCACCACCTTGTGAGCCTATCCAATGAGATTTCAGTCTGTTTCCTTTGTTCAATTAACACGTTCTTCAGCATGCATAAAAGATAAAAATGTTCTCTTCTCCTATGGAGTGAAAAACAAATCCATATTTAATTAAAGAGTTTCTATACTAAAGAAAAAGGCAAGCAGGGTCTTTGATTGCATGATCAGGCTTGCCCAGAGAAGTTTGGAAAGTGAGGGGTTTTTTTTCTACCACTGAAGTGCAGAGTTTATCAAGTGTCCCAGGACTGTTGCAATTGGAATGGACCTAAATTTCAGGATGCACATCTGTCCTCAATAACGGGAGTCGATAGCAGAAAATGGATCCCATGTGGCCATCCAGCAGGCCCTGATGTGGTCCAGCTGTGGGAGAAATCTCTGCTGATGAGAGCAGGGAGCTGCATGTGGATGTCCCAGTGTGGCATGACAGTGTGGGAGCTGGGATTAGAGTGTGGTCACAGTAGAAAGCCATGCCCAAGGCCATGCCCTGTCCATTGGAGGGGGTCAGTCAGCCAGAGAGTCAGAGAAAGCTGCTGCAAGGCATTTTTTAAATAGGATGGAATTTATTCTTACAGGACAACCATCCCTTAAATGTTTGCCTCCTTGCCTCCAGCCCTTCCTCCAGATGTAATGGCACAGGAGGCCATGAAAGAATGGAGCATGGACATTCCTATCAGTGAGCCTGTTGCTTTTTGGCCTTCTGGGCCTCAGCATTAAGGTGTGGTTGCACACTTTTTGCAATAAACACATGCCCCTAAGCTGCAAAAATATAAATGAAACAACATCCAAAAGTCCTGAATCTTGAGGCCAACCTTCATTTAAAAAGTCAGTGGATAATTTAGCTAATGCTGGCAAAAAGATGGGGGAACGGGTGCTCAGAAACCTCAAAGTTGAGTCCTAAGACCCAGATAAGATGAACATATTGGCAGAGCTGTTAAGAAGGCAGTCAAAAATAAAATCTGGATTGCAAAATGCAATGTTGTTACCCAGGGAGAGTGACTGTTTATTTTTATCCCTAGGTAGAAAAGGTGATGCTGCAGTCAAGAAACACTTGGGAAGGTGTTTATAGACTTCTATAATAATTAATGTTACTTTCCAGGCATTGCCCCAGAGCTGACTACAGGATGAAGCAAATGAAAACACAACAAAGTAGATCATTATATGTCTTTTGCTATTTTTATAATAATGGCCATAATAGCTAACATTTATGAAATACTGGATCATATGCCCAGTATTTGGCTAAGCACTTTATTTGATTATCTTCTTTCATTTCTGGCACTAATAAGTATTAAATGGAATTTCTTCAATACAGTGAGTCAGATCTACTAAACTGTCAGCTCCTGGCTGACAGGCACAATACTTCATTTATCCCGGCTCAGTGCTGGGAGCAGAGTGAGCATTCAGTAAATGCTTGTCTGATCATTTTTGTCAAACCTGAAGCAGGATTTGATAGTTATGAGCTGGTTAAAAATATTGACCTACTTTTCAGTCTTTAACCAATGTTGGTTGAACTCATTTACTGTACTTTTAAAGAAGTGGGTAGTTTTTCACCCTCCTTTATATGATACTAAAGAATGTTACAAGAGAACAATACTTCATGGCAAGTCGTTAAGAAAGACATTGTCTTCTCTTCATTGAACCAGCATTCAATGTTTTGAAGTGAATATTTTCATGTCAATGGGAAACAGCATCTCAAATATTGAAAACTAAAATTTCTCAACCTTTCTGATTGTTAGGGATGTCCAGTACCATAAAAAAGAAGGACTTCTCAGGACACCTGGGTGGCTCAGTTGGTTAAGCGTCCTACTCTTGATTTCAGCTAAGGTCATGATCTCAGAGTCCTGGGATTGAGCCCTGAGTCAGGCTCTGTGCTCAGCAGGAAGTCTGCTTGAGGCTCTCTCCCTCTTCTTCTGCCCCTCCCTCCATTTGCATTTTCTCTCTCTCTCTTTCTCTCTCTCTCTCTCAAATTGATAACTATATATTTTTTAAAAAGAAGAAGGACTTCTCGGGCTTATTATTCATATCTGCAAAATCCTCTGAAACTATTTACTCAATGTGACAAAGAAGTACAGCAAGCAGGACTAGCTCTGGGAAGAATGGGCTACATTAGTGAAAAGGTGGAAGTCTATGGTGTGTCAGTAAAAAGTATACAGTTCGAATGTCAATAAGAAATCTACAAATACTGGCAGTCCTCAACTTAAACAAGTTGCAATCCAAAAATTCACTTATAAATTGTCGTTGGGAATGTAGAACATATTTTCCCCTGAATGCAAAGTTCTAAATGTGTTAGTTCTAACCGTGTTAGCTGTGTGATGCGTTAGAAAGGTATTTGGTTAGAATCCCAATCCTTGATGAGTCACTCACCTGAGTGGTCACAGGTTCTTCTTGCTGGGGCAGAAGGCAGGGAAATGAGGAAGGACAAAGGCAACTTGTTTGTTATTTACAGGCCATGCCCCTGGGTCTGCCAACTTAAATCAGACAAGATGCAGGCCACAAGGATTCTCTCTAATGAATGAGGCCTGGGGCCCAAGGCTAGACCAGAAACCTCTTTATTTCTTACTCTCCCCTTGGAGGATCACTGATCCTGGTCTTCTGCAGAGTGAGCAGGGATGGTGCTTGTATTATGTTTGCTCAAGCTGCCATAACAAAGCACCACACACTGCAGGGCTTAAACAACAGAAAATTACTGTTTCATAGAGCTGGAGGCTCCAAGATCAAGGTTTTGGCAGGGTTGGTTCCTCCTGAATGAAGCCTCTCCCCTTGGCTCCTGGCTGGTCATCTTCTTCCTTCGTCCTCACATTGTCTTCCCTTTGTGTATGTATCCAAATTTCCTCTTCTTATAAGGACAGCAGTGGTATTGGATTACGGCCCACCCTAAAGACCTCATTTTACCTTAAATGCCTCTTAAAGGTCCCATCTCCAAATAAGGTCATGTCCTGAGGTACCAGGGGTGAGGGACTTCAACCCATGAATGGAAGGGGGGGGTCACAATTCCACCCATCTCAGTGCTCATTCCTCTTCAGAATGAAGGAGCAAAGGAAAATGCATATTTGTCCCCCAGACCTATAGCAAAACTGGCTTATGTTGCCTAAACATAGGACTTCTCAGGGTAGGGAAGGCCCCCTTCCAAAATGAGAGGAAGACCCAGGCCTGTCCATTCACACCAGCTATATGAGAGTGAAAATATCTGTAAAAGGGCCAAGAGCTAAAAAAGCACAGGCCCTATTCCCCTCTTCCAAGAGAGGATGATGTCAACAAGAATACACCATGGGTTCTCAAGAGCTCTTAATCACCTACCAGATCTCCAGCCCATAGGCTCCTTGGTTTTGACACAGGACATAACGGCGGGGAGAAGTGAAGAGCAGGAGCCAGGTATGGGAGACATGTGAAGCCTGGAGCTACCTCAAGAGGATGGAATAAATCACTGAGAGTTCTTTTCTTAGGCTACACAGCAAAAGCTTATTTAACATAAAGTAGATGAATTGTTATATTAAAAGCTCTGGGTCTCAAGATGAGGATGAGGGAATAGGTGGGGACTAGAAAGTGAAACCAGATGGGAAAGAGTGTCCTTGTCCTTCTATGCACTGCTCAAGACAGATCCTGTGCAAACTTTGGAAAATAAATGAACTTTGACTTTGCCAGTTCTCTGTATCTTTTTCTGAATGTCTCTATTATAGGGCCACTTATTTCTGTCCAGATCCTTGGATGTCCCCCCTTCCAAAATTGGTTCTTATATTGTCTTCCTGGTCAAAAATTCCCCATGCCTTCATGCCACTGTGTTATAAGGAAAGAACTGGATTGAGCTAATTCATCTAATGATCAAATTATTCAGAAGTATTTCCATTTTAAAGGTCATCTGAAAACATATGTGAATCTATAGGGGAGGAAATGAGAGAAGTACAGCAATTGAGGGGGATTCAGCCCTGAGTGCACCAGCCCAGGGGCCATGAAATACTCACCTTTGCATCCCTAGAACCAAACACAGTTCTGGAATGCAATGAATGTCTTTAGGTCTGTATTGAGCAAGGTCAGCACTGCATGGCTCACTATGCTCCCCCAAACAGTCCCTTAGACACACTTTCCCTTTTTCCATATCTGAAAGTAAAGATTATCTGAAAGCTCCAAGCAGGCCCTGTGCAGTGGCCGTGGAAAGAGTTGGGAGGACAGGCAGGATTGCCTACCAGAAGTCATTCAATACAAGTGTAACCACAGTTGACCTCTTCTTATGCACCAAGCAATGCTCTAGGAGCTTAATGGAGAATAGCACATAGGTTCCCTCATGAGAACCCTGCAAGGCAAGAAGCTGAGGCACAGAAAGGTTCAATAACATTCCCAAAAGGCAGAGATGTGATTCAACTCAGGCCATCTGGCCCCTGCCTCTTAGCTCTTAGACCTCTGTGCCTTTGAGGACATATGTGAGTCAACTATACACCAACTAGATAGATAGATAGATAGATAGATAGATAGATAGATAGATACCATCAACTATATATATAGTTTACAATCAACTGTATATAGAGATAGAAATACAATCACATATATATCAGTTTAAGACCAAAGTTAACAATAATAATGAATTAACCAATAAATAGCTATCAGAAAGTTTCCATATAAAAGATGCAGTGTAGAAGTAAGAAAGAAGTAAACAAAGATAAGGAAGTTCAACCTTCCTTAACACCTGGATTGTGTTGGTCTTCTCAGGGGCTCCCCAGCCTGAGGTACAAACAGGGTCACAATCACTGCTCCTACAGAAGCCACAGCTAGGCCATAGGGCACTATGTGCAATCAGTATAAGACATCCCTTCGAGATCTTTGGAAGCAGAAAGCAAGGTGGATCTCCATCTAGTCTCCCCTCAGAGATGCCTTTGTGCTATTCACAACCCCTTCTCACTCCCTATACCCCTCTCTGGAGCACTTCAAGCCTACGTTCTTTCCAGGAGTCCTGGGGGTTTCCATGAAGTTAGTTTTCTCTTCCTGGTATTCTCCACATTGTCCTCCTCAGACTCCCCTTGCTAAGAACACTGCCCCCAGGAGCTTCTTAGGGACCTTCATGGTTGGGATCCAGGATTCAGCATGGCGGCTCAGAAGGCTGCAGCTCAGACACCATTCTCTGGGGCTCTCCAGGCTGCATATCCTTGAGGTGATGTTCAGTCCTCTATTTTTTCTATTCATTCTTTCCTTCTTTCATTCAACAAATAACCACTGAGTCCCTGCTCTGTGCATCACATGACCCAAGCCATGCTATGCTCCATGGAGAAATGGAACAACCCTTTGCTTGACTTTGGGTCACAGTTGTTCACCCCAAAGGGCTTCTTATACCCTCAAGATGTCTGGAGTCTTGTTCCTTCAACTTCTGCCCAAAACCCTGGTCTCCAGCATGAGGCAGGTGCAGGGCCAGGGTCCAGTCTCCAGAACAAAGACCTTGTGCTGGCCTTGTCATTTCATGTTCTCCCAGTCATCTTTTCATAAATTAAATCCACACTGATTCTGAGCTTGCCTCAAACAGTTCATCAGATGCCCAGATAGGTCTGTAACTTTGGCTTTGGCTCAAGCTGGGACCACCACTTCACATGGAACGTTGAATAATGACATAAGAAATAAATATTAGGTCTGCACGCCAGTAAAGAAGATGTCCCAGGCAGTATAGAATGGGGACAAGTTTCAGAGATGCATGATAACTTTATGGCTGAGATTCTTGGGCTATTCCCTTCCTACATGAGGTGTGGGCCCTAATAGAAAAACAAAGATTTGCCCATCACCCTGGAGACTGGCTTTGGACAATAGAAGAATAAATCCTTCTGCAGCTATATTTCCAATTTTAAAGGCTCGTTAGGGAAGAAAATGCCTAAGAATGGGAGACCATCAAAGACAAAACTAATTCCAAAACTTTTATGGACACTTTATCTTACTAACAAGTGGAAAACCAAAGTTTCAGTCTAAAGAAAGATAGGGAATCACAAGTAGATGGCAAAAATGTTGGAGCCAAAGCAGAGATGCAGTCAGGAAGAAAAATGAGCTTGAGATGACCCTCTGCCACCTGGGCCTTCAGAGCAAGCTTGCTGCCCAAAGCAGCACTGTGGGGCCTCATTCTGGGGGGTGGGGAAGTAGGGTAGATGGCCACTGCAGGAGCCAAGAGCCATGGTTAGGAAAGAGCCCAGAAGGACAGAAGTCCCCATAGGAATACTGAGGGGACATGAGGGGCAGTTATTGGTTTATGGTACCTAGATAAGAGTCTCTCTCTTCAGAGCAAACAGGGTGCCACTAACCTAAGGTCCCACTCACTCAGAGGCAGCTTAGGAGAGAAGTAGTGGAGTGCTGTGTTCTTGCGTCCCCTCTGCTGTGGATGAGCTGTGGGATCATGGGCAGGTTGCTTAACCTGTGGAAAGCTCAGCTACAAAACAGGAGGGATTCTCTTCGTTGCTGTGGAGACTGCCAGGAGGACTGTCAGCAAAGCTCTTAGTACAGCATTTGGTCAATCTTAGCCATGGTTACCACAAGCTGTTATTAAATTGCACGTCCTTACTAGTTAGAAGGTGATTTTTAATTTTTATCATTTAGTTCACTATTCCAACAGTTCATCACCAACAATTATCTCACTTAAAAGGTGATAGTTGTAATTATCAAATATAGTCATCAAAAGAGCACAAAAGGCCAGTTTGTCTACAGCTCTGTGCTAGACCTGCAGTCTTTTGGCTGTAGCTATTGTCAAAGCAGAAGGTTTGGACATCTTACTGGAAGCAGACCTCATAGTTCTTGGGGGGGACAAGGGGAGGGTTACCTTCTCACATTTCCTCTGACAGCAGACCCCCCTCACATTACTGAGCTCACCCACCCTGACATTTGCTTCCCCAGCCCCACTACAGCTGGGCCCAGGCATGTGACTAGCGTGGATTGGGCAAAGTCTTCCCAGGAAAACTTCGGGAGAAGGTGTTTCTTTCAGGTTAAAAAAGAGATACAGGAAGAACATGGTCTTTGCCAGCCTTGCTTCCTGCTTTTCCACATTATCACGGGAGGGAATGATGCTTGAAGCTGCCACAAGAATCACAGAAACACCCACTTGGAGCCCAGACATTGTCAAACAACTGAACAAACCCCAAAAATGCTCATCTCTGGAATCCTCATTAAAGAAGAAAAATAAAGCCCAGATGCAGAAGGACTCCTGGCCAAGAGGCACTTTTACTTGCATTGATTTACCTGCATTTACAATCAGACACACATGATTCTTGAGACTCCAGCTTAATTGTTCAGAACATGGTGTGGCTTTGCCTCGAACTGGCTGTAAGATCGTAGAAGAGCTACCGAATCATTCTGAACCTCGGTTTCCTTATATGTTAAATGGAGATCATAATAGGACCTACCTTGAAGGGTTCCAAGGACGAAATGCAACCACACAGCCATTGCTCAGCAAATACTCTGTATTGAACACATCTGTAGCATGCACACCATTTGCACTTAGCTCGCAGGTACTGCCAAGTGTTTGCATTGGAAATACCCTACCTGAAGTCTTGTTTATACTGGCATTTTTTTTAATGAATCCTGTCACTAAAAATGATGCAAATGAATATCATGCACCCCAGGTGAAGCTAAAACAGTATTCTACCAGCCCTGAAGGAAAGGCCCTAAGCGGAAGCCAGGGACACTTAGTGTGCTTTGGTTCTGAATATAGCATGTAAAATTTCACAGACTCGTGTGTCACAGCAATATAGCTAAAAATGATGCTGATCTACCAGCCTGACAGCAGGGGACATAAGGGAGGTCCATGCCCTTATAACCTGCACAGAGATAGTTGAGGAGGCCAACTTTGTTTGCCATTCCTAGATTCCAGGTAGCTCCTTTTGCCTTCAATTTCTAGAATTGCTGTTATCAGGTAACTACAGAACGTCGTCATTAAATGTGCTGATCACAAACTGAACTATAAACTGAGTGTCTTTGATCTTTATATTGTATTATCCCATTAATATTCATTAAAATCTAACAAGTTGCTTTGAGTTAACAATTTTACTTTCCTCTAAAACACAACAGAAAGTGTACTTTCAAAAAACCCAAATACTTGGGAATCATCTTTAAAGGAATCCATAAGATTTCTTTATGCCCTAAAGGGAATGATACATTTTGACTAAAACAAACAGCTGGGTGTTAAAGGAAAGATCTGGGCCTGGGAATTTCAATTGTTCACTTGTTCTACTCATTATAGCACTGATGTATATTGTGTCATGCCTCATACAGGATATATGGTATAGTTAGCAACTGTTGCTGTTTTTGCATAAGTTAACTCACAAAAATTACTGAGCACTTTCTAAGTGTTGGGCACCACTCTGAGTCTTTGCAGATGTTATCACATTCAGTACTTACAAAAAGCCTGAGTGGGTAGGGATTGTTGTTGCCATCTTGTAAATGAAGAACAAGGACACGCACAGGGTAAAGAACCTGCTATGGTCACGCAATTCAGTCCAGTGCTGCTCCTGCAATGGTTTTATTACGGGAGTCCAAGCATGGGAAACAATGTTCTCCCTTATCTTTCTAAGAATCCTCATCAACCTTTACATGGCCAATTCTGTCCTTCCTAGGGAAAAATCAGATTCAAGATCTTACTGTGATTTCCACCCTGTCAAAAAGCATTCGGGCATGCTGTTGATGCCACAGAAACTGGAGATCAATTTCCCCTGGAATAATGGGACAATTGCCTACAGGCAAAGGCTCCAGACGATACATTCTGGACAAGATTCCCATGGCTATGAGTACATGGAGGCAATCCCCAGATTTCTACTTTATTCTTAAGCAAACAAAACAAAACCCTGTTGTATACTATTTTCCTTTCCCCCTGCCTCTTATATGCTCTATAAATATCCACTTGGAAATGACTTTTGGAGCTCTTCCAAGCCAACCCTGGTGGATTATAGTTAAAAGATACAAAGTAAATAATTTTGCTCAAAGTCCTAAAGGGTAGAGAGGGTCCTCCACAGTCTTCCCTTGGTGGATTAGCAATTCATCACCAGCTGCATTGTTCATCTGAAAAACTAGCAAAATTGCTATAAATATTATATCCTGAAATACCCAAAACATCTTTCTAGGCAATAAAATATCACTACTTAGAAAACAAGTGCCTTTGTGCTATTATTCACAAGTAAATAAACAGGCAACTTAATAGAAATAACTAGGATTTACATATATGTGGTAACTAGACCCAAATTTGGGACACTTTGCCTTTTGTGACTTCCCTTTCATCCTAGATACTAGGCTTATGGGTTTAAGTTTATTTCATTCTACATAAAGTAAGCCTTCTAAGAGGAAATGTTCATTAAGGACTTAAACGTTGATCTGAGATAAAGCCTTTCTTATTTCAAAAAGAATGAGTAAAAAACCATTCACTCTCTAAGATATTTATGATCATTTAAGCCTTGTTAGCACCAGAAAAGAGATTCACATCCAATAACCAAGTGAGGGAGGAGAATGTGGCTGCTAACTGGGGTCACATGGAAAGGGGAAAGAGCGATCCTACCGCTATATTGGGTTAGTGTGGATTCATTCATTTAATAAATATTAATAGCACTGGGACTCGGGCAAGTCAATTACTCCCAGGGGCTCATCTTTCCTTATCTTTATTCATTCCACAAATACTTATGGAGTGCCTTAGTAGGCTTAGCAGCAAAACAAAGCCATCTTACCAGATGACCTTCCAAGTCCCTTCCAAACCTAAAGCTTTATAATGAGTCAGTGCAATCTACAGTCTGTATCAACATAAGTACAAGTGTCATTTTAATCTGTCACTATTCAATTGTTCAGTATATGTTGTTGTAAGTTTTCATCACTATGCTAAGCAGAGAAGGAGAATTTTTCCCTTAATAGGAAGCCTAGTGTAAAAACTTCAGTGTCTCTTCCTATGCTGTTAGGAAAACATATATATTCTCAAAATAAACGTTAATTTCTTGTGTTGTACTTCAGAGAAGAAAGAGTGCAGCTTAAGAGGTAATGTCCTAAAGAAGAGGTAGGGGCAAGACCCACACCTTGATAGGTGAAACAGTGGTGTCACAGGAGGGGAAAGGTATCCCCATCAGAGGCTGAAAGAAGTACAGTACTTGCGATGAGCAGAGAGCCAGTCAGCCCAGCTGAAGCAGAAGACTCTGCTGGAAAGAGGCAATGTAACAGATTGAGAGCAGGATAGAAGGTCTGATGGTTAATTTTGTGTGTCAGCTTGACCGGGCTAAGGGATGCCCAATAGCTTGTAAGACATTATTTCTGGGTGTGTCTGTGAGGGGGTCTCTGGAAGAGATTAGCATTTGAATTAATACATGGGACAAAGAAAATCATCCTCATCAATGTGCATGGGCATCATCCAACCCGTGTCAGGGCAGGATGGAACAAAAAGGTGGAGGGAGGGTAAAGTTGCTCTCTGCTTGAGCTGAGACATCTATCTTCTCCTGCCCTTGGACTTTGGCACTCCTGGCTCTCCAGCTTTCGGGCACCAGGACCTACACCACCAGCAACACTGCCCTCTACCCCCTGTCATTCCCAGACCCTCAAACTCATACTAAATTACACACTGGCTTTCCTGGTTTTTCAGCTTACAGAAGGCAGATTGTGAGGCTTCTTGGCCTCCATAACCATGGGGGCCAATTTGAGTAATAAATCTCTTTTATGGGTCTATACATTCCTTCTAGTTCTGTTTCTCTGGAGAACTCTGATAATACTGAAGGCAAGCAATAGTTGTGATGCAATTCTGATACTAACTACCCAGAAGTAGGTCAAACTTCAGTGATTTAGGGCTCAGTCCTCCACAAGATGGCCCTCATTTCAGACACAAGCCAAAAGCTTGGGAGTAAGAGCCACCCACACTTCCTGACCAACTGGCTAAGAATTTAAGAGTTCCCAGGACCCCCCTCAGGTTTGATAATTCACGAGGATGACTCATAGAACTCAGGAAAGCTCCATACTTACAATGATGGTTTTATTATAAAAGTTACAAATCAAATGAATCCAAATGAAGAGACACATAGTGCAAGATTTGAGAGGGTCCCAAATATATCCTCAAGATGTGTCATCCTCCTAGCACATCAATGTATATCACCAACCAGGAAGCTCACACAAGCTTCTGGTGTCCAGAGTTTCTTGGAGGATTTCATTACATCAGCACAATTGACTGAATCATTGGCCACATGACTGAACTCAATCTACAGCTCCCATCCCCTTCCCAGAGGTCAAGAAGTCAGGTTGATGTCACCTGGTTCAAAACTTCAACTCTCTAATCACATGTTTGTTCTTTATGGCATGGCCAGCCTTCATTTTAAAACTAGTTAGGGACCTACCATGAGTCACTTTATTAGCATAAACTCAGATGTGGTCTGAGGGATCCACCGGGAATAACAAAGATGCACCTATTAAGAAATTCCAAAGGTTTCAAGGCTCTATCCCAGGAACCTGGGATGAAGACCAGCCACATTCCTTATCATAAATAGTTCATTGGATGTTATGAATAGTTAGGGGACTAAAGATACCAAGGACACAGTAGAAACATTAAGAACCTGTTCAATCCAGGACAGGTTTATTTAAATCCATAGAGCACTTTAGCCAAATTTAAGAGAAGAAATAGAAATTCAGTAGGAATATTACATTTCAATCAATGAAAAATAAATACAATTAACATCATTAGATTTTAAGAACTACATGAAGAAAACAAGAAGGGAAGACTTTCAAAAATAGAGACTATGGATATATTTTTAAAAATAAGTAGGACTTATAAGAAGTTGAGAAGTGGAAATAAATATATTTATTTATAAATATGCATATTCATTTTCTTGAAGGGAACTCAAAATGTGTGAGAGCAATTAGATCATTGATTTTTAAGCCACAGTTTTTACAGCTTCAAAGGGGCAGGTGAGGCCCAAGTTCTGAGGACAGGGAGACATGAAAGAGAGGTGGCCAGGATGTATCTTTTCCTTAGGAAAAGTTAGCACCTGTTTTCAGAGCTCCCCTCCAACCATGTCATTGACAAATTTACTTTGAGATTGGTTACAGAAATTTGTCTTAAGAAATACAGAATCCATTTTCTCTTCCAAGTGATTATAATCTTAACTTTCACTTCTACAGATACAGCCTTGGAAGAGGGGATGCCATACCAGGGACAGAACCAAGGCATGTTTAGGCAGTAGGGTACCAATCAAGGGAACGATATAAGAAAGAAGAAAACCAAATACAGATGTCTTTGGTTTCTGGTTTACGTGACTTCATAGACAGATAATGATCCCATTAACCAAGATGGAAAGTATCAAGAAGTGAAGCAGATATTAAGGTAAAACTTGTAAGTGGATTTTGTGACATCACATGCAGATGTGCAGGAAGCAGATGTGCAGGAAGCAATTAGAAAGACAAATCTGGAGGTCAAGGGTCCACAGCTGTCATATGTTTTTAATTACTTGAATGGAAACTCTTTAAATTTAAAACAGTCCCTTTCATCTGGGACAAAAGTTGCTCCCCAAGTTTAATTATTTGTATTTATATTCATGTTTATGTGTATGTACATGTGTGTGTGGATAGATACATAGGTAGGTAGATAGATAAGGATAGATGATGATGATGATGATGATGATGATGATGATGATAGATAAATAGATAAGAGGATGGATGGGTGAACAGATGGACAGATGGATGGCTAGTAGGTAGGTAGATAGATTAGCGTAGTAGCTACCACCCTCGTAATCAATATTTTTGTCAGCCAACTTAACCTAAATTCTTTCGGAAATTCTGTCTATAGGGGTGCCTGGGTGGCTCAGTCAGTTAAGCATCTTTCTTCGGCTCAGGTCATGATCCCAGGGTCCTGGGATCAAGCCCCGCATTGGGCTCCCTGCTCAGCAGGAAGCCTGCTTCTCCCTCTCCCACTCCCCCTGCTTGTGTTCCCTCTCTTGCTGTGTCTTTCTCTGTCACATAAATAAATAAAATCTTTTAAAAAAAAAAGTTCTGTCTATAGTATAATTTTTGCATCCTTCCCAAATTTCTCAGCTAGGGAAGAAAACTGACAATTGGTAGGAAATTCACATTTATGAAATTCTATTTCTGCCTAGTTCTGTGTCAGGCACTTGTTCATGAGCTATCTCACATAATCTTCATGATGACCCTGAGAAATAGGCCTGCAAACCCTGTTTTCACAAGCAAGGAAACCAAAGATCAGAGGGTCCCATGACTAATGAGGGGCAGAGCCATGTTGAGAGCTCCAGATCGTTCTTCCTGATTCCAGAGGGCTCCTTGGCTAAACCACAGCAGCATCAGAAAATAACATGTAACACTATAGGACAAGTTTAGACCAGAACCTTTACTGCAGGGAATCTGGTACAACTTCTTAAAACCTCTCTAAGCTGATATATTCTTACCAGTCTCAGTTTCAAACAAAATGGTCAATGCTTTCTTTCCTTGGGAGCATCACATTAATGGAAGGGAAAAGCTGAAGTGATTGTGGAAATGTCCTAATGGCAACTAACCTCAGCTCGTGGGAAGATGAATCTCTAAGAGAGAGAAGGATGGGTGATGAATGCTTTAAAGAAGAGAGAGGGTGGGCTGAGGAGTTAAGAGCTTACTTACATCCATGGCAAGAGAGCAATACATTTTTTGATGAAAAGGGAAACCAGTGTTCAAGTCTTAGAGACTTTTCCGAAGGTCACGTAATGTATTCTGCTGCACAAGAGTAGGGCTCACCTGTATTTTCTGGAAAGATGTCTATGCAGCATTAAGAAACCTAAGAGGCCCTTTTAAGATCTCACTCAGACTTTCCCCACCTCCAATATTTGTGGGATGAAAAATTCACTGTTACAGCTCACCTCATGCTAGACTACTGTATTTTAAGATTGTCTCCACTTGTCATGAGACCGTCTAGGCTGGACAAAATTTATGCAGAAAGAATATATTTCAACTGAATGAAGTGACAGATGGCAGCCTTGAACCAAAGGCTCTTGTCCACCGACCCCCAAAGTGGTATCACAAGACTGCATTTTTCTTTGTGGTGGTTACTAAATTAAAACAAATTCAACATGCATCTCTGGAGCCAGGACTTGCTCTGTGTGCTGTGGGTACAAAACACAGCACATTTTAGTCCCTGTGCTCGGGGGTTTTATTGGACTCCCTCCCAGAACTCTACACCAGATAGCCTACGACATTGTTTCCTGCCCTCTTGGAGCTGAGAACCCATTTCATGTGTGTATAGGAGCAAGGCTGAGATGAAGATAGACATTACTCATGTAATTCCACAAATAGAAAATCACAACTGTAAAAAGTGCTCTGAAGAAAAATTACAGTGTTAAGAGAGTCTGTAACAGGGGCCCCTAGCAGATTGGGCTTCCCTAAGGAATGTTGCATTCATAAGGATGAGTAAGAGTAGCTAAGTGAAGGAAGTATGGGTCATCCAGGGGGTCAGAGGAACTGAAAACGCCCCTTAAGGCAGAAACCAGCAAGTGTAGGATGGCTGGGGAAGGGAAATATTAGAAAGACAACTCCTTACAGAGCCTTATAGGCCAGTGGGAGTTTCGAGTTTGGGGTGGGTGGCATGATATTTTGAAGAGACAAAGATAGCTGAGAACAGAGTGGAGGGTGCCAGGGTGGATTTGGGGAGGCCAACTGGAAGAGCACTGAGCTGAGTCCAGTGGGAGACTCTAGAGAGTGTGGCTAGATCCCAGATATAATTAGAATTTACACTCACCACACTGAATTTTTGTCGCATTCAGTTTTTACTCTTGGGTCAGGATATATCTTTTTCTGTGCTTGTACCCCAAGTATGTAAGATAGTGTGAGGAAGATGGCAGGGCTGGAGGGTTGGAAAAAAAAGGAAGAAGAGAAAAAAATGACTTTGCACAGAAAACAGCAGTCCTCTGTAGAATCGAAAGAGAGGCCTCTGCCCTGTTCCACAGACTGCCGGAAGTATGAACTTCCTTTCCTAAAGTACTAGCTATCGATTTTAAAACCTTAAACTGTTTCACTTGTGATTTTTTTATAATTTGATTACAAAGCCCGCAAATATTGTATCTTCTTCACTTTCCATTGCAATGTGAGTTACAATAGGAGTTGAAGCGCTTTTGTAGCCTTGTCTAGGCATCTGACCTTCATTATAACAAGTGTAAAATAATTACAAAAGTTACAAACAATAAAAAGGTACAAAATGAATAAGTTGTGAGTTCCAGTGAGCTGACTTAGAAATTTACTCCTGGCAGTTGAATTAGGAACTGCAGGGTAGCTCTGCTTAGTAACTGGCCTTGGAGAAGGTTCTCCATGTTTTGTGATTTCAGTTACCTATCAGTAAAATGGAAGGACTTTGGGAAATGATTTGCTTTCTGAAGTTTCTGCTTTAATTTGTTTAAGCACCCATTAGAAAGCAGTCTGGCTCCCGTGGACTTAACTGCCCCCCAGTGAGTGTGAGACATCAGCACTCCGTTCCTGGTACGTGATGTTCCCTAACACTTGATAAATGTGAGCTGCCCTCTTTCCCTTGGTTGCTCTGGTGATAACACCACACCCAACAGACGGGCCACATGGTGGGCGTAGAGCAGGGAGTCCTGCTGAGTGGGCTGCTTCCCAGCTCCTGAAGGTTACCATGGGGCAGGAAGGATGGCTTACAATAGGAATGGAGTGGGAGGCAGGGACTGGCAGAAGAGCTCTCTCCCCAGATGCCAAAACCACAGGAGCTCAGAGGTGCCCACTGTCACCGGCAGCACCAGGCCCAGTGCCAGAGAGCCCCGGCAAGTGCTCTGTTACCTGGCCAGGCGCCGGCACATGCTGCCCCTTCCTCCTAGCCACTCTCCCACCCTCCTCCTCCTGGCCTGACCCAGGAAACAACAGCTCTCCCCAGTGCTGAAGAGGAACCCAAAGAGAAGGACATTGTTGGAGACGGGATAGATGGAGCGCCCCCAAGTGGTAGGATAGGCAGACTGGTGAGGAAAGAAGGGACCGTAAAGAAGTAAGACTGTGAGTTAGAAGAGCTTTTTTTCTCAGGGTCCTGATAGTGCAGTCTTGGCCATGGGGAGGAACATATTCACATCCTTAGCCTCTTCCCACCAGACACCTTCAAATGTGAAATGACTCAAGTATAATGAAGAGTAATTCCAGATCTATGACAACACTTTCAGTACTTGCTGCTTGCCTTCTCTGACAAAAATTGTCATCACATTTGCTCACTGGAAAAAATAAAGTCTTCAAATTATTCATTCTCTTCTACCTTTGTTGCCAGGCATTGGACTAAATATTACTTTGCCTACGTTATGTTGTTATGATACATCAAGGGAGTCTGAAAGGGAGTCTTTATTATTCCCTTTCCTTTGATGAGGAAATGGAAATTCAAGGAGACTCAGTAACATTTCCCAAACAACACAACTTTGTGGGCAGAAAGGCCTCTCTCTACCCAGATCTCTTTGGCATTCCCCAGTGTGGGCAAGCATTTTCAACGCATTGTTCACGTAGCATCATGGTTCACAGCAGAGCAGGGGCATATGGAAGGGGCAACTTACTGGGTCACATGGTAAATGTGTTTCCTTCTAGGAGTCCCACACTTATGCTTTAATCAATTATGGTAAAGTGATTCTACTTTTCCACTTGCAGTATGATATGAATTTTCCCCCCAAAAAAATCTTTATTTAAGTAAAAGAGAGAGGAAGGAAGGAAGGAAGGAAGGAAGGAAGGAAGGAAGGAAGGAAGGAAGGAAAATGGAGTTAAAGAAGATCAATGGAAAAAAATCACCAACACGTTATTCAGATGACTGATTTGACAACCCTACACCCCTATACTACCCTATCCCGCCCTATTCATAGTATCAATCCCAGACTTTGATGTGTCACCAAGAAATGGTTTCCAGTACTGGTTTCTGAGCATCAATAACCTTATGTAATGTGTAGTGTTTGTTAGTAATTCTCATCACACAAAATTATAATTCTTATGTACTGAGTGGCAAAAGTCAAACCTATCACGGTAAAGGTTCCACATTCCCACCATGAATCATGCTTATTCAGGGCATCCAAGGCTGGGAAATGTCAGAATTATCCAGAACTGATGCCCTAGAAATATATAGAGAGACCAAATGAGATGGAACCGGAAACATAGGACCAAAGCATGGCCAAAATTAAGCAGGAGGTAGGGGTGGGGAGGTGGGAGTGGTCTTATGAACCATGGCATCATAAGAGCTCCCCAGGAGCCCATGTGGCTTATTAGGCAAACTTGTCCTCCAGTCCTTCACCTTCATGAAGCTTAGCACTTGGGGACTATATAAAGAATAAGCATGGTTCCTGATTTCAAAGGGCTTACCCCAGGACCAGAAGATTAAAAGTTAACCGTGACAAAACTAGAGTAAAATGTTCTAGAAAAAATAAGGAGGAGGAAGAGGAGCAAGAGGAAGAAGAGGAAGAAGGGGAACAAGAACAAAAAGACTGTGTAAGAATTGCCTTGGGTGGGCGAGAGGGCTCGTTTCCAGCTCAAGTTATCTGGGAAGGTTTCAGGGAAGAGATAATATCTGAGCTGAGTCCTAGAAGATGGTTCAGTTGACACAGGTGGAAATGGATGGGAGGGTGAACTCAGAGACTGGTCCTGCTAAGGGTGAGCATGATTGGGGTCTGAACCTGCCTTAATAGCCCCAAAACCTGGGGCATGAAGAGCCCAAGAAAACAGAATCCTTGATAACTTATGCATTGTAAGGCTTAGCAAATAAAGCCCTTCTTGGACTCTTAGGGAAAACAAACTTCCAAATATTATTCAATCAGTAAAAATAATAACCTCCAGTTAAAGTGCCCCTGAGATTCAATAACAGAAAAACATCTCTTGATTTATCTTTTTTCTTAGCTGAAACCACAACCCACACAGACCCATACACAAGAATATCATAAGTAAAATAGTAAGCCCACTCACACCCTCCATCAAGACACATCAATATTCAAAGGTCACCAAAGGGAACCCCTCCCTCAAGTCTACCAAAGAATAGAAGATCCCGAAGCTCAGGGGGAGGCTGCTTGAAAACTGTCTGTTGGAAGCTCTCCATGTGAAGTTGCCAAAATTCACAGCACACATGCTCTGCATGACATTATCATATTTTGAATCAAAATGAAATGTGCCCATCAAATTTCTCCCTAGTAAGCAAACAAACTAATGTTAATGCATAACTTGGGCATTGGTAACATCTCTGCCTCTAGGTTTTGTTACTGTAAATCTTGACAACAAGTCTTGTCAAATGATGTTCCAAGTGCCAGAACCATGACTAGCCAGCAACTTGTGCGTAGCTCTACACGGACTGTTCATACCTGTTCCCCATAGTGACCAGAATAATAAGAAACTACCCTAAGCCAAGAAGATTGACCCCTCAAGGGACCCAAAAACTGGTACATTTGGAAAAGCAGAGAAATTCTTCTGGGGAACCAAAAATTTTCTTGTCCCCTGAGGACTGGGAAGGTGGGAAGCCCTTCCCTTGGTGGGGGGGGGGGTCTTTACTGTACTCAGAAGGTTGGCCGGTGACCACGGCGTACCACAGCCATCCCAGAGAGGGGGACGAAAACATATCTCATGTGCCACGGGAACTAGGGTGGTCACAGCAAAGGGAGTGACACAGTGACCTGCCTGAGAAAGGAAAGCTCTGATAGGGAGGTTGAGATGGCCCATACTACTGAAATCAAACCTCTTAGGGGCCAAGAGGAAGAGGGAGCAGCTTCATCATGACACCCCACAAATGTGAACTGTGTCCTATCCAGAACAAATCACCCGATCTCCTCACCCACCACACTACTCTCTAGCTCACCAGTCACCAGTCCCCCCTTCAAACCCCACCTCCAAGCAGGCAGTTCTGAACTTTTCCTCCTCACCCTCCACCCCATTCTCACTACCACTGCTCTGCTACAAACCCACCTCTCTCTCCCAGAATCCAACAGGAGCTTGCCACCAGTCTTCCTGGCTCTGGTCTCCACCTCTTCAAAATGCCACCCTCCACACTACATCCAGACAGGTCCATCTAAAGGACAAATGCAAGCGGGTCTCCCCCTATGCAACAACCGTCTGATGGCTTCACGCCCTCTACTCTGAATAGTCAATGTTCCTCACCGTGGCATAAAACTGGGACTTAATGCTGTTCGTGATACTCAGGCAAAACACTCGGTTCAGATGCTCTGAGGTTGTAAGAACCATTCAGGGACCCTCTCAGTTATGACAGCTGACGACACAGCAATGACAGCCGACGGAGAAGGCCATCAAATAACATTCACCAGTCACCTCCAATACCCCTGGAAACTCCCCCATCACACAATTAGAAACAGTTTGCCAAACAAACAATGATTCCACTGAGCATTCAGTTCATGTAATTTTGTCTCACACTTTAATAATTTGTCCCTTTTTACCCTCAAAATATAAACCATCAATCACCAAAGTGGAATCCTGGGTCTACAACTCATCAGCATCACATGCAGACCCCTAGGTACCCAGGAGCCATAAACCCAGTATCCGCAGACACAAGACCTCGAGTCTCCATATTTAACAAGTTCTTCTCTTTTTTTCAACACACACCAAAAGGTTATTACCACTGATATGTACTACCTAAAGTATAATTTAGGCTTTCCCATATGTATTTCAGTCTGTCTATATGTTTTGAAGTGGTAAGTGTTCAAATGCTTTGAATTTTACCAGCCTGCCACAGATGAAAGATCCACTGTGCCTCATCAATGGGGTCTGGGGGCCCCGGGCTCTATTCTCCTCCACTACAATACATGGTACCCTCTCCTTTGAGGAAAATGTGAGCAGCTCCGGGCTGATTACCTGCGTGGGCCATTTCAAGAGATTAGGAGCTACTCTCTGAAAGGGCAGGTGGAACAATCTATTGTAGCATTTTCACGCTAACAATCTCAGGACACACCTGGGGTCTCATTCAAGATATTGTCACAAGAAGTCTTTACCTTCAAAGGTTGTGAAACCACCAACGAAATTTTAAAGGGAAGACAAAGGCCGGGAAGATGGAATTGAATCAAAAGTACGCAGGGCTATTCGGCCATGGTCTGGCTTTTCAGACTTTCCAACTCCTAAATGCTGCTTTGTCCAGCTCCGCTCTGTGTTTTCTGTGGAAATGCTTGCTTTTGTGATGGACACTTTATGGATTTTCAATACTTCCTCAAAAACTCAAATATGGGAGTCTCTCTTGCCCTCCTTGGAACAGGGTAGGGAGTGGGGTAGGAAGGAGTGTTGAACGGCTGTGAGGACGGCAAACAGGGAGACATGCCACCTTGGCTGAGGCGGCATGGAAATAGGTGCCCCTGGGCCAGGCCCACACCTTCTGGAGAGCATTTCCACAGCCACCCCTCCATCTGCATGCTACCACGCCCCGCGCAGGGATGGAGGACGGACAGTGGCTCACATAGAGGAATTTCTTTACATTCCCATGCAGACAGCTGCTCCAGAGGCAAGGCCCTTATCTGGGTCACAGGTCACAGAGAGGGTTTGTACTGCCTCAGTTTCCCCTATGGGATCGGTCCTGGGAAACAGAGGGATCCCGGGCCACAGGCTCACATAGGCTTAGGATTTATTTGCTGCCGTTTGGGGGGAGTCTTGGACATATGTTTTCCGGAACCTTTGTTTTTCCCGTGTCTCCCCAGACATTCTCCATATGCCTCTGTGAGAAACAGAGCAGAGAGGGTCTGGGAATGCAGAAACATGCCCTGGGTTCCTGGCGAGAGAGGGGAGAGGCAGGGATTTTTTTCTTCCATTAAGCCCTGCCCTGAGCAGAAAGAAATCATCTCTAAGCTCTTGTCTTGGGTGACATTTTCCCTGACACAGGGTTGCTTTTCCTCACCTGTCTAAACTAAGTAAAGAGGATCCAATATCCACTCAGTGCTGATCTTTTCAGCAGATACTCAAAGGATAAAGGAAGGATAATTTATTATTCTTCTGTTTAATCCCATAGAGTGGATTGTGAACTTCCAAACAGTAAGGCATTCTTCTTAGAAAAGAGCCCTCCTTATCAGTTTGACCCGGTCCAAAATAACGATGACTTCACATTGGCTTCAGCTTCAGGATGTATTTGTCCCCTGTCAGTAACTGATGCTCAAGACTGCATGTACCCTCCTTATAAGGGAAATCTGGAAAACGTGACAACCCTCCCTCTTCAGTGCCTGCCACTTCCCACTTTCTTGTGCTCCCCAAGTAACCCTGAAGAGGAGAAGGGAAGGCTGGCCTTCTTCCATTTCCCTTGGCTCAGCTGGGGGTAAACGGTCTTCAGTATAACCAGACACGCCAATTTTACTCAGAAGATATTTCTTTTATAAGGCATAATATCCCGGTAGGTTTTGCATAGCTCATGAACAAAAAATTTAAGTTGCTGTTGAATTGAATTTTAAGTACAACTTTTAGATGTAACCACAGATTATTCGTTGGTTTGTGCAAGCTAAGATTAGAGCCGACACTCCATGTACATGGTCCACAGAGCCGTGGGGATCTGCGTCATGCCACCTGCCCGCGAGGCTTATGGGGCACCAGATACCAATGCAAACCAGCAATTTGGTGTGGTTTCACATGTGCCCATTTCCTTGTGTGAGGACTCTGGGGTCCGTAGGGAGGCCACTTAGGTAGACTTTCTCACTAGGTGAATGGTGTCAAGATGGAGTTTCATTTCACTGGCCGAGGTGTACATATGAGTGCACGTGTGTATGCACTCACACACACACACACACATCCACATGCACATTCACACACAAACACATAGTGCCTATATTTATTTATACAGGTGTATTTAAAATACACCCACATATAGTACATATATAGTGAAACTATTCCCCAGAGAACAAGGAGGCCATCTTTCTCATCTTCAACTTCCTTGCAGGAGTATTCAGTTAATATGTACCAGTGTATTTGGTTCCAACTAGAATGCCTGATTTCTGAATTTATTCATTTAGAGTTATCTATTGAGCACCGACCATGTTCTGGGAGGCATCAGGATACCAAGATCACTCCAGGAGCGCATCATCCACTGAACTAAATATTTTGATCTTACAAATGAATTCGTAAGAGTTCACTCAAATATTTAACGTCTGAGGGCTAAAGGTTAGCAGACGAGTCCAAGAATTTTTTACTTTGCGTATAACCTAAGTATATACTGCTTGCTCAGAAAAGAAAATAATAGCAGCCTCTAAATCCTTCCCTTCTTGCTTATTTGTTTTCTAAGTCTTCACTAGAGTATGAAATCCTTGAAGGCAGAAACCACGGCTCATTGGTTTCTGCATCCCTAACTCCTGGCACATGGCAGGCATTCATTGTGAGCACTCTGACCGATTTACTAAGTAAACCAATATAAAAATTTTCAACATTCAAAATATCTGAATAAAAACAGATAGGATGTGCCAAAGAAATAAATCAGCTTCCCCTATCCTCCCCCAAGCCCACTCCTAAAAGATATGTTCCATGGGAGGGCAGAAGAGCTTCCAACGCTGGGCTCGCTGGTACTAAAGTACAGGAATTTCAGGAATCCCTTCACCTCGCGATAGCTCTGAAACTTTTCTAAATAATACGGATGATGACAACATAAGCCATACGTCCTGGCACCAACATGCCAGTCCAAGGCAGGGGCTAAATGAGCAGAGCTGCGGGTCAATCAGAGTTGTGATTACAACTTTCTTATTATTTTAGAGGCTGCTAATTCTTACAGCCAAGAGATTTGCTGTTATAAGTTCACTTCAATGTGGCCTAAAGGGAAGGAAATGAATTGACAGGATGGTAGAGAGAGTTTTTTTTCCTTTTAATCCATATCCATAACTTTCATCTGGCTGAGATGCCTTTAAGTAATACTGACCCCTGATCCAAGCTAAGAAAGTATTACACGTGATGTGATCACATGGATGATTACTGTGGAGAAAGAGTCATGTGCTCCGAATCATCCTTCATGCTAACATCCACAAGTAGATAATGCCAGGTGTGATACTAATTCTAGGTGGAGAGGACTAGCCTGTCCAGCCCTTTGTGTTGAGGTATGACCAAGAGACTACACAGAGCCAAAGAGCTGCGATAAAAAGTGACCGACGCATTGAATTGCCCATGCGAGATGCTCCATCACTCCATCCTCTTCTGGCATGGGACCGTTCACATTTGAATTGGTGACTGCTCCATCATGGGTCCCTGAGTGACTGTAGCAAGCAGAATAACTCAACTACATGAAACGAGGTGTGGATGAGAAATACCTAGACCTGCATTCAATCATCCCACAAATATTCATTTAAAAACCTATCACATACCAATCACTATCTAGAAGTCCCTTCCTGAGCACAGTTTATCAAGCTAGAAGGGAAATCGGATATGTAACTAGAGGCAGACTCTACTCAGGAGAGGCACAGGTTGCCATGGGAACCTTAGCGGAGCCACTTTCCCCAGGCCTGGGCATCTGGGAAGGCTCCCTGGGGAGGGTGATGTGGAGGTGGACAACTGTGAGAGAAGTCAGGGATAGTCGGGTATATAGAAGAGAAAGCAAGTGCTCACAGGGGAGGGACAGCATGTGCAAAGCTCCTGAGGGAAAGGAGAGCATGGAGGACGTAAAGAACTTCAGTGGCCAGAAAAGAAGCTGTGAGGGGAAGGTGGTAATACACAGGGCATGAGGCATAAAAGGAAATCTGGTCATACCCAAGGCACACCTAAACAGTCGTCCCAGCAAATGGAACTTCTTGAGTTCAGTTTCTTCTCCTTGTCCACGAGAGACAGCTTGAAATGAAGTCCCGTGGGACACAGAAGCCAGAAGAATCTAGCATTCATGCACAGTCATTCAATAACTTGCCACAAAGCTAGCTTACAGGAAGCAGGGGCTGCATCCTTTGGCATTCAGGTGCTCTATGATGCCAGAAAAACATTCTTATCTCCCCTCCTTCTATCTTCCCATCAGCTTCATGGAACTCTTACTCGCAGGCTGCAAGACATCCAAAAGATACACTACTCAAGGGCAATCTCTCTGTTTGGCAGTCAGTGTCCCCACATTGCTGAGGTTGTGAATGGAATTTCCATCTCTTACCCCACCCATTTTTAGGGTTCTGGAACCCGGGAAACACATATACTGTTTGTGCGGGTAATGTGAGAAGAAGAGAAACCTATCCCCTTCCTTGTTCCAGCCCCTGCAGATGGACATCCAAATATATACAAGAATTCCCTTTGTACTTTTAGATTGGCCCCAGCTCTCCTTGCCCAGGAGGAGAATTTGGCTCATCATGTCCTGCCAGGTCCAGCTGATTTCCGGCTGGCTTGTCCACACCACTGAAAGACTTAGAGGATTTCGAGATATGGCAAGGTCTGATTATGGACACTGAATCCACTGACTTCGGCACACACCGTAGCAGAGGTTTGCACAGAAACTTGACACCCAGAGCCAAGAAAGTCCATGCCATCGCAAAGCAAGTCAAAACACAATGGCATCCAGCAAAGCAGCCAACAGATTGTCGGTCTGTCTTCTTAGGCAAGACTTTTGCAGAAGTATGAGCAAAGAAGCTTGCGAGGGACTGAGTTCCATGGGTAGTGAGTTCCACGGGCCCCCACCTGTCACCGCTGCTGCTACTGTTGGAAGATCACATTCTCACCTCTGGCCCCTGAGCCTGCAGCTGTGAGGCGTTCCCACGCGCGAGCGCGAGGGCTCAGAGACATCCGGCCGAGAGCAGAGTGCAGGCGGGCACAGGGCTCATGCCAGCGGCTGACGACCGGCCAAGGCCACCTGGGCACTTTCCTTGTGCAGTAAGGGCTGGGTTTAAGAAATGCCAACCTTGTGTCTGGAGGAAGATAAACTCTCGAGAACATAGAGGATTCTTTTCTAGTCCTTCTGCAATCTAGTCATGAGATGCCGGGGCTGGGGAACAAATCGCCAAGAGGAACAACCTCAGAGTGGGGGTGAAGAGAGGCTGACAGCCAAAAGGAACTCTGAGAAAATGCAGGAAATGCCCGAGATCAACACACTGCTCCAACCCCGAAGTCGAGAACTATCTCAGGCCGGGGCTGCACCCTTGGAGACTTGCTTCCCGGATCCATCCAACATGGTATTTCCACATTCACAGGACCCTGCTTCAGAGAGAGAGAGAGAGAGAGGCATCCCATTGGCTTCTCCTCCTAAGGCCTTGTCACCGAGTTTGGGGAGTGCGCAGAGCGAGAGGAGCGGTGGCCAGATGCAGCAGATGAATCTCCGGACTGTTATTTCCAGGGCATGACTCCACGAAAATTGTTTGTGAACTGGACAGAGGAAATCGCTGTTGCAAGAATAGAACACTAGATCATCTTGGTTGTCATAAATCTGCTTCTCGGCCACTGTTCCTTAGATGCAGACTAACCCAAAACATTACCAAAAAATTGTCATCATATGTGAGCTGATGCAGAAATGCCATGGCCTTTAAGGCATTTAAAAAAAAAAAAAATCACCGGCTTACCACTTTAAATTCAAGCATCCTCAGAAAAAATGGAAGCCGCTACTTCCGTGCAATACTGTCCAAAGTCTCGAACACACAGCACAGCTTTGACTCACAAGGTTCTGCTCCATTAGACAGACAGCAAGGGGGGTAATGGACATTCAAGCAACTGCTCGAGACTAGACCAGGCGTATGTTTTAAAATAAGAGGTGAATTAATAACAGGTCCCCACAGAAGGTCCTGGGCATAGCGGGGAGCAGCCAGACACAGACCCTCAAAGTTCCTCTGAGTGGACACAGGGCCAAGTGAGAGAGACTCCTTCACATTTGGTACCGGCCAGTTTTGGAGTTCACCTTGAGCAGAGACTTTGGCAGGCTAAGGAAGCAAATTAAAATATAGCAAGTCATGAGTTATTATTATCTGAGCTTAGTTAGGATGGAGAAGCCCTACAGAAAGCGTGGTCAGTTTCCTTTCTGGAAGTCCTATCTTTGACGTATGAAGTCACTTACACCTCCTCTGCTTGTGCCCAGGTCCAAGAATGATGGGAGTCCTCTGGGAAGGAGGGGAGGGGGGTTGATCTCACATTGATTTTAGAGTCCTTGTCCAGGGGGGGCGTGTAGGGGAGCATAAATATTTCCTGCCTTTTTGTTTCCTATCTCTAAATTCAGGGCCAGTGGGTGGGATACAAACAGGTCTTGGAGAAGGGTCTCAAATGGGTAGGAGGGCAGTTGCTGAGTCAGCACAGAAGGGGCCGAGCTCTACCTGCACCCCCAGAAGGTCTTCAGGTGAGCTCCTTGCATCCCCAACAGAGCGCCGGCCAAAGGTGCTCTGAGACTGGGCAGCGGGGCAGCCTTCACAACAGGAGCCGTGCAAATGGTCCCGGTGCCTTTGTCCCAGGACTGTCCTTGACTCTCTTCCTCCTGGGGCTGCACTGTGGAGCACGTTGAAGCCAGAGGATCAATTTGTTCTCTCTGCGTAGAGCTCTGTAGCCAGGGGAGTGCCCAGCGTGGCCACAGAGATGCTCCAGCACTTCTCACTCTGTAAAAATGAGAATGATTCAGGACAAAAGGAAGAAAAATATATATTCATGCAAGATAAAGATTTAGAACCCGTGCAGGGAAGTTATGATCCGCAAAGTAACCATAATTTAAACACATTACATGCCTGAATCAAGCCATAAATTTAATAGCATGTATTTACAAAGTAATGGAAGTCCACATATCACATTTTCCAAAACAATTCCGCAACTCTGAAAGGAGATTAATTTGACTGCTGGACATTCCTCCGAATATTTTTCTACTTGTGAAATTAAATTCTCTTCCTCACTGGCGCATTGATGTGGAGGCTTTATAGACGCATTATAGAAAATATGTGGAACAGGTGAGGGGCTGTCAGAGGGGCCCTGAGCCATTGTCTTTACAGAGGTCAGATTTTCTGTGAGTTGAATGGGCTGACAAATCCTGCCTGCTGCGTTCTGTCACAGTGAGGCGAGTTACTCCTCTTACACAATGGGAGGAGTGATGGGAGTGATGCAATTTAACACCAGATCGTAATGCACTCATGGCCGAACACTGAGGGTTAACTTTAAAAGACCTGATTCTGGTGTGCTTAGCTTCTCAAAGAATGTAATGCCAGTTTCATTTTTTGTTTCTGGGATGGGGAGGGAACAAATCTCTTTTCTTAATTTCCTCCTCTGGGTATTGTCTACTGGCCGTCTTGTGGAATCAAACAATTGTTGCCCGAAAAAAAACAGAAGGATGAAACTTGTATGCGTTCCTCTTTCATTTTTTAGAAGGTCTTCATAGATGCTTATGGTACCGGGCTACAGGTATAGGAAAATAAGCTGATACGACGAAAGTTCTAGAAGCTTGTAATCCCATTTTATTGAGCTATTGCCCAGACCGAATTCATGCGAAGGCATCTCAGAGGCACCAGCAGCATCCCCTGACATTACCTCAGCAAAGGCTGGAACTAACCAGAAGAGGGCTCGAGCTACTCCCTGAGTGATCCAGACAATCCAAAGTTCCTGGACTTCGTGCAAATCACACCTGATAACCTCACGGTATCACTTGTAAAGCGCCCATTTAGTTGATTCACCCACACCCTTTCTTTCCCAAGATTTACAAGGACCAACAGCCTAGATCTTCCCAACCAGAAGAGAGGCCACTAGAGAGAACCACCAGGTTGTAAGCCTTTTGTGGACAAGGATAGGCATCTACCACTAACCAACAAGAGTGACAAAGATTGAGCAAGTGAACAAACGGGTTGGTTGGCAGACTTCTTGCAGAGGAAAAGATCAATGTGTCTGGCATATTGGATAAAGCACTAGAAATGCAAAGGGATAGGGGTAGAGGAGAGGGGGAAAGAAGCCATCGGTGGGAGGGACATGGAGAGTGCGACCTTACTGCCTTTCTTACAAAGGCTACCTAGCGCCTGCCCACAGGCTTCCTGCCCAGGTGCAGAAAATGTATTTCTGCCTCAGTTGCAGTTAAAGAAAGTGTTGGAGGAAGAGACGAGATTTGGCAAAAATGCTTGGTGCTGAGTGCACAGAGGCATCTAATCAATGAGATTTGATTAAAAGGGTGAATTTGAGCCAGAGGAAACAGTGAGTCAAGTGTTGACAGCAGCAAAAGCATCCTCAGAGAGATTCCGGTGCTAAGAACTTCTAGCTCTCTCCTCAGAGCCTGAGCTCATCTGGGTGTACATGCCTCTTTCCTGCCCCAATACTTTCTTCCTGTAGCTAAGAAAAGATTCAACAGAATGATGCTACTGACTGTTCAGGCATAGGTCCCTTGGAGAACCTGGGTGGGGTCCCCATTCATTTTTTCTGTAGCATTTATTAAGCACCTACTATATGTCAGAGAAATCAAATACAACCAAAGTTACAACCTCGGGCCTTTACATTCAGAAACTCACAATGTTATTAGGTTTACGCAGGAAGACAATGTATTTTAGATCTTCATTCACTGTCAAAACAGGAGAATGACATTTAACTTGGAGTGTCATTTTATCCATTTAAATACAAGATGTATATTTCTAATGACCATAATATTTCAGACCCTGGCAACTCTAAAGGTGGTCCGTGGATCCGGAGCATCGGCAGCACCTGGAACTCATTAGAAAAGCAGACCCTCAAGCCCTACCCCAGACCTACAGAAGAAAAACTGCAGTTTAACACCATTCACAGGTGATCCTTATGCACATAGAATCTTGAGAAACAATGGTCTAGAATAGTAGATATCAAATATCAGTGTGCCTCGGAATCCCCTGGAGAGATTGTGAAGCCAGATTGTTATGGCAAGTTTTTTGATTTGGAGTGTCTGGGCCCAGGAGCTTGCATTTCTCACAACTTTCCAGGGACCACACTTTGAGCACCCTCCACAACACCCTGACACCATGAAGCTGACTTTATTCTGTGGCCAGAAATGAAAAAGTAACCTAAAGCACTGGTTCTCACTTGAACTGCATCAGAATCACCTGGAGGATTTTTCCAGCACAGACCCCCACCCCGAGATTCTATGTGTATGCTGTGGGATCATGGGGGTGGACTTACCCCTTACCACATCAGAAAGAAATTTAAGAATATCAAGGACAAAAATAACATTTTCTAAAAAGAAATAAATAAAAAGCAGATTGAATTTCTCAAGATTTTCTTAAGTTTCCTTACGAATTAGCAGGCAAAAGGACAGCTTAGTAATTTCAAAGTGTCAGCGTGAACAGTCATTGAGATGTGCAGGTGCCTATTTATTTAAAGCTCCATAGAGTGCTTCCTATCTTTTATTAAAAAAGTAAATAGACTTTTTTTCTTTCTGTTTTTACTCAGCATTCTTGATACAATAAACCCTATTACCTCATCATTCTGCTATCGTTCCTGTACCTCTACACTGTAATTATAATTATTGATCACGAATACAGCAAGATTCTTAATTTTCCTTCTTCTCATCCTTGGCCTTTGGCCTCGCTTGGCCACCTCCGAAAGTTTTCTGTACTCGTAGGCTCCCCCCGCCTATCAAAGTGCAAACAGATTCCGTCTCCACCGTGCCCATTGGCTCTCTGATTTGGATACAGATGTGGGGAGAACCGTGGCATGGTGAGAGTCAAGGAAGGGCTGGAGCAGGGCAGAAATGCCTGCTCATTCCCACGGCGGGAGGACGTGGCTGGCGTGGCTGCTGATTGGAACAGATGGGAGGGCCGGTCCCCATGTATGCTTACAAGTTGTACCTACTCAGATCACAGCTTTTACATTGTCATTCTATCTTAAAAATCACTTTATCTGAGTGCCTCCCGTGTACTTAATGTTATAGGTACACTTGCAATAAGTGTATCAAACAGCATCTAAGTATCACTATAGCTAAAAATAACTCTGGAATTCCTTTGGGACACACCCTCAGGCCGTCCTAGACAAACGGTCACAGCCACAGAAAGTCCTGTGCTGGCCCTAGTCCCCACCTGATCTTCAAACACCTGTTTCCACCCACTGCTTCTTGGAACCTATTCCTTCCTCCTGTGACGCAGGCTTCTCGAAAAACTTGCACAATCAAAGAACTCAGATGGGCATTCCTTCCCCAACTCTTGCCCGCCAGCAACTGTGGTAATGATGCATTTGCTATCTCTTTCCCTCCTTCACTTTACAGTCTATTGGGGCAGACTTTACATATCTATGTATAATCCTATCACCTACATCTAAATCATCTTCTCCACTTGGGAAGAATCTGTTAGGAAAAACAGAATACATCCTATTCAAAAGGACTATCAAAGAGTTCCTGACTTCTTGGGGTGCCTGGGGGGCTCAGTGCGTTAAGTGTCTGCCTTCAGCTCAGGTCATGATCGAGGTCCTGGGATCGAGCCCCATATTGGGCTCCCTGCTCACCCTTGCTCGTTCTCTCTCTCTCTCTCCCTCTCTTTCAAATAAATAAATAAAATTTTAAAAAAATAAAATAAAAGAGAAGCAAAGACAAAATATTATTCTTCCTAATTCTGTTACTCTATTTATCTGGCCTCTTTGAGAGAGTACTGCTGATTCTTAAATATGCACAGAATCTAATCAGAGCAATTCAGTTACCCTGTAGCTTCGATGAACTCCACAAATTCTTCAGATTCTAGACTTTTTGATTCTAGAAACTTTGAATAGACACCTGCTCATTGAAAAAGCATCCTTTGCTAAGTATTAGACCTTACTAATCTGGAATCCCAGAACTGTCCATACAATTTCATGTGAAAACCCTAAGTTCGGTTTTTTATTTTTCTTAAAGTTCTGATGTCTGGAAAGTCCCTTGACTCTCTGGCCAGCCCCATCATGAGCTTCAGGGTCCCTCTCAACACCAAGCCCCCATGTGACCACCTGCCTAACCCCTGATCAGTCCTTGAGATAAATTCACAATGGCCTCCTTGCCTATGGCCCCTGGCTAGCTTTTCGCCTATTCCCTGTTTCCCACAAAAATACACAGCTGGTATCTATGATTGCAATTCCAAGCTGCTGTGAACACCACCAAACAAAATTTTAAATGATGAGGACTCCACCATGTCTGTTCAGGTCCTCCGTGCCATTGCCTGCCTTTCCTGGGGGGTTGCAGCCAGCCACCTCCATGCCTCGCACATTTCTGAAACTTCTTCATCATCACGCACATTGGCCCAAAGCCTCAGCAATGAGTCTCCAACAGCCCTATAAATGAGCACCTGGCGAGGTGTCCCAGATCTCATGGAAGTGAGAGCGCGTCAAGGAGGTGCTTATTACAGCATGCCTCTCCCTTCTTTGTTAAGACTGGGTTTCATGGAAACCAGTGTGCGCAGGAAAATGCAGGCAGCTGTTCTGGCCCCCTCGGCTCGCACCAGTGTTCCTCTCAAGCTATATGAAGCATGTAGCAAACCTCTTCCATGTCTGAGGGCCCCCAGAAACATTCCCTGAATTCCAGCATTTAATATCGACTGCAATGTTGAGGGAAAAAATAGAGCGCGCAGGACTCAGGGCCTCTGAGTCCACCACCGATGACCGAGAGCATTAGTCCTCGTTCTGGTTTGGTAGAACACGGGGCACCAGGGTGGTCCTGGACGATCTGACAACGAAAAAGGTAAAATGCAGTAAAAAACCAGAGGTGGGACAAGAGTGCTCTGGGTCAGGAGAACAATAGAAGGGCAGGTTAGGAGTGGCGTGGGTGGAGATGCTGTGAGTGTGAACGATGGGCCCTAACAGCTGACAAGGAGCACTTCAGGTCAGCACCGAACATTCGGGTCTCCCTGAGCACGGACGTGACCCCGTGTGGCCACTCTAAATTCCCTACATCCACACACACCAGCCTGTTGAGTTCAAGAACAGGACCTAGGGCATGAAAAAGAGTAAAAACGGCCACCGACGCCTGGTTTCTCCTTTCACCAAAGTCCTGCCCTGTGCCTTATGAGGTCTGAGATGTGACACCGCATGGTTGGGACCAGCATTCCAGTGCCGGGTCCCCACCGGGCTGCCAGCACGTCCTTGAAAATGTCACATCTACTGTCTGGCCTCCAGTTTTCTCCAAGGTAACCCGGTCCCGGCTCCACAGCCTGGAAGGTGGCACTATCAGGAAACCTGCTCCCTTCCAAAGGCATTTTCCAGAAGCCCCTGTGTTGAAAGGCTGCAATTCCCTCAGCCCCCACCTCTAGGTCGCCCTGCCCTGAGGCCTCCCCACAGCCCGGCACAGACTTCCCATTAACCTTCCCCTCTAATCACACCCTGTGCTTATCAGGAGTCCTGAGAGCAGACCCTCCCTGTCCCCTCAGCACAGAACATCTGGGAATTCTGGGCCTTTGCAATTTTACAATTCACTATTTCAAGATGTTCTTTGATAAATGAACCCCCATAGACGGATTTTTCCTGGACTGTGAAAGGAAGTTGCCTCTTTCTCCATATTTCAGTGAGACCCCGCTTCCTTGCTTTTTCCACTTAGCACTTTGCTTTGCCCAAGCCACGCAGAAAGGTGGTTGTTGAGTGTGAGACAACACTCCAGCAATGAGGCGAATGAGGACGGAGCAGAGCGGACACCCCGCCCCAACCCAGACGCCCAACAGCCCTGCAGGTCCTCAGTGCTAAAGATGGCATTCCTCCTGATTTCCTGATCTTCCTTTGTTTGCCGGCCCCGACCTAAAGCTTCCGGAGGTCAGGCCACAAGAAGACAGATGGTCTGCCTATCACCAACAAATTAGTAAGTCTCCATGGGGAAGCAAATCACCCAAACTTGCTTGGGCTGAATTACAGCAAGAAATGAATGTCTAGTGAGAATAAGTGTTGTAGCCTCACACCCAAGGTCAGGGATGCAGCCAGGGGATGCTGACCCTTGTCCATGCTCCCCAGTCTTCCCTCTTTGCTCTCCTCCCCTCTTCCCCCTCCTCCTCCTCCCCCTCTCCTCCGTCCTCTTCCCTCTCAGGCTCTTGCACTTCAAAACCTTGTCTCCCTTCCCTTGGGGCCAGGCTCTGAGGAGCAGGTGCCCTTGGATCCTGATGTCATCTCAGAACCAGTGGAATATAGAGAATCTGGATTCCCAGATAGATGTAACCCCACACTCCCCGGGGGCCAACTGCAATCAAGGCAGGCTAAGTTAGGTGCATGTTCCTCCTTCTACCAACAGACCACCAGAGATGGGAAGGACCACTGAGGTGCTCACTGTGAGCTGAGAAAGAAAAGAAGAAATACAAAGAAGGTTCCCATTACAAGCTGTTTTCTAATAAAGGGTAAGCAATGTTGAAATATCATCAGCCAGGGGAGCCTGGGTGGCTCAGTTGGTTAAGCGACTGCCTTCGGCTCCGGTCATGATCCTGGAGCGCAGGGATGAGTCCCGCATCCGGCTCCCTGCTCAGCAGGGAGTCTACTTCTCTCTGCCCCTTCCCCCTCTCATGCTCTCTCTCTCTCATTCTCACTCTCTCGAATAAATAAATAAAATCTTTAAAAAAAAAAAAAGAAAAGAAAGAAAGAAGTATCATCAGCCAAACCCAGAAAAGAGAAGGTAGGACAATAGGAAGAGAGAAACAACAATAAACTTGTAAGTACAGCTAATAAATGTTCAAGGCTTAACAAGCTAATGAAAAAGAAAGGGAGAATAGGGTAAAAGCAGGCTAAGAACTCTGACATAATTCTATGAGGTCATGTGCTTAATCAGAGACAGAAACACATCTGGGGCTTTGCCCTCCTTCTTACACTTACTATGGTTGCAAACATCTCCGTATTAGCATCCCCAGGAGTTTCCCTATCCATAAAAAAATCAAAGGACTATCCACGGGGCCCTAAGAGGCTCTCCACCTGGCTTTAGGCCGGGGTGGTACTGAAGCCATTATCATGGACAAGGACCAGGATTCTCTGAACATTTTCAAAAGGCAGAACTGAAAAAAATGTCTGTGTTGCAGGTGACAGCTTATATGAGAAACAAGACAGGTGGGTGTGCATGCATGTGTGTATACGTCTGTGTGTGTGTGTGTGTGTGTGTGTGTCTGTATGTCTGCATGTGTGTAAATGTGTGTCTGTATGTGTATGTGTGCATGTCATGGATGGAGATGTGTGCCTGTGTGCGTTCGTGTGTGTGTGGACCTTGAAGACACACAGTACGTGCTCCGGCCTCATCACACCCACATCACAGTGCGGTGTTTGAATCTAGCCCTTACAGAAACCCATAGGCACCTGCAAGGGACCCAGTACTTGCCAAGTCACCAGCCCAGCCACGCAGCTCAGAGACAAATATTCGTGGTAGTCATTTGTTCCAGACAGTCTGTGTCCTTAATGGAAATGCCAAAAGTGCCTTGAGGTGGACAGCCTGGGGTGTATCCTACTCAGGAAATCTCATCAGATTGCTTCAAGATTTCCTCAGCCTTCACTCAAAATACTAACTGTATCGCAACCATATGAAAATGGAATCCACAAACTAGATAGGTCTGCTTTGAATTTTTATATAATTGGAAAAATGAAATAAATTCTTTAAAATTTGATTCTGATTTGCCCTAGACTTTTATGGATTTTGTAGCTAATCAACCAAGATAGCACTTATTTCATTCTTCCCTTAAACCTGTGTAATATGTATATCCTTTATGGGTGAATAAAGATGATTGATAGATATTAGTATTTTCAGGAATTGCTGTTATTTAAACTTCAGTTATTTATTTACATTTTTATCAAGTAGGAATAAGAGGTAATAGCAACTATTTAACTGGCCATTAACATACCGAAAATGCTCTGGAGATTTATGTAGTGATTTAAAAAATAATTACAATTTTTTGCTTTGTCTAGAACATTAGGGAATTTTTTCATTCATTTTGGGAGTTGTAAAAGCCAAAAAAATTAAATAGAAGACAAATGCTTTCCCTAGGGCAAACCCACTTAACGCAGCAACTACCGACTATGGGATTCATTCATAGGGACAAATGAACAAGACTTAAACACGAGAAAGAAAAAACGAAGGAAAGAAAAGGGAAGGAAATGTGACTTTTAAGACAGGACCATCTTAGCTAGGTCCTCCAGCCATTTTTTGAGCCACACAGATCGCCTATATGCTCACCATATCTGAATTAAATCAAATAAATGATATAGGTTCCAAATTTATTGGAGCAGAACTAAATCGCACTCATTTTGTTTGTTTGTTTTTAACATAAGGCACAACACTTCATTTGAAGCTGCAGGCTGTGGCGGACATTCCCACAATTTAACACCCTTTCATCTGAGGCCGTGTCACGCTCAAGGTGGTCCGCAATTACTCCTTTATCCACCTCGCTTTCCAAGGCATGTTCCCAGCTCATGGGACTTTTTTGCAGCCTTTGGGACAAGACTAGAAATTGTTAGTAAGAAAAACTTAGCCCTTCGGCATGCTAATCCAAGCCTGGAAATTGGGAGCACAGCTCTACACAGTACCAGATTTCTTTTTACCTCTTTCAGACAACTCATTTTCAATTTGCAACAAATAATTTATAGTTAGAACTTAATGCCTGCTCGACCATGGTCATTGGAAACATATGTCGATCCTGTTGTGGCTTCAGAAACAATCAGAAGTCATTTTATTTCCCATTTCAAAGACCAAAACAGTAGCTTACATTTTTAATACATAACCAATTGTTTAAAAACATCTGGAGAGCTATACCTTTCCGAGTTTATAGGCAGATTCTTTCTTTAAAGGCAAATAGGAAAATCTTATGAGGTCTCTTTCCTACAGATCCAATACTCTCCACTCCGCTGGTAGAATTCTTTTGCCTGTGTTACTCACTGTTTCCATATTATTCAGACTCAGAGATACATCGGGAGTATAATGCCATTGCAAATAAAAATTATTCTGCCTCAGATTACCCATTAAATCTCACACTTTTCTTTACCATTAAGTACCATCAAAACACACACGTAAACACACACACAGACCCAGATGTCAAAGAATATAAATGGGGTCAATGGCAGCCCCGTAGGACTCTCCACTGACCCATTCTATTCTCTCATGAAGAATCAATGGCACACAGAAACATGGACTCTGTTGCAGAGTCCTTCCCAGAGAGTGACAAGTCTACAAGAACCTACAATTCAAAATGTCTTTGAGTGCCATAAGTTATAAGATATAAGCGGGTATGTGTGTGTATGTAAATTTTAAAGGAAATCCATCTTACATTTGCAATTGTTCTCCAAAGCCTCAACTTTGTACAATTGAGTCTTTTTTCAGACAACCAAAAAAAAAAACCCCTGGCCAATTCAAAGCTAACTTTCAGTGACATTATTCTTCTATATTAATTACGTTAAACCTTTCCAACTTGGGGCGCCTGTGTGGCTCAGTCGGTTAAGCAGCTGCCTTCAGTTCAGGTCCTGATCCTGGAGCCCTGGGATCGAGCCCTGTGTCAAGCTCCCTGCTCAGTGGGGAGTCTGCTTCTCCCTCTCCCTCGGCTTCTCCCCCCGCTTCTGCTCATGCTCGATCTCTCTCTCATTTACTCTCTCTCTCTCTCAAATAAAATTAAAAAAAAAAAAATCTTTCCAACTTAAGTGTAAAATGCAATCTATCATCAGAGCATGGTGGTAATATTATGTATGAGTCATGGAATTGATGGGGCTTTAATGACCTAGAAAATTCTCTGGAATCCTGTTTTTGAAAAGTTGGTTTTCAAATGGGCTCTATACAGCCCCAGTTCGGGGAACCAGAGCTGTTGGCAGACAGTACATTTCTGGTCATCTCTCTCCACATTTTCAGTTTCATTCGCCAACTGAGGGACGTTTCTCCACCACCTGCAGACATAGCATAGGACTCCTGGATTTTCCTCTTAAACCACCATCACCATCACCATAAGGAGAAGACTTTCAGCTCCTGTGTACAGAAGTATATTTGTTTTCAAAATACTTCTGTCAGGCCAGGGCAACGATTACGATTAAGGTCTCAGCATCCGTCTTCAAAGTTGGTGCCATTGATGTCTTCATAAGAAGATGCCACTGAGAAGTCCAGTGAGCGAGGAAGTGTCTTGCCCATCCGTCATATCAGCTAAGGCCGTCCCTTGGTGAAGACTGAAAATGGCATTCCACAAAACTTCATATGGTTTGTAACTTGCCCTTCCTGAGCCATGCTCTGTCCAATACCATGCTGAATCTCCTGGGGTCAGCGAACCTGCTTTAGTGAATTTGTCTTCAGCCTGGCATCCCTTTCATTACGTTTACATATGACCAGCTATAAGACCAGTTTGGAGAAAGTTTAGGGATGCCCCAATTCCAGAATAATATACTAGCCTGAAATAAACATGATGAGAAGGTTTATCCTAACTCCCACTTTAAGACACTGGCGATCAGCCCTAAAATCACTAGTTCATTTCTTCCCTTCATCTCATGCTTGAAGCTGTTGATACTGGCCTATGGTTCTCTCTCTTTGTGGTCACTTTAAATCTATGATCTTCTTGTCTCCTGTTCCCCCTGGCAATCTCTATACCCACACACATTTCTGGGCAGTTACTAAGGGTTCAAGATCTTTTTCCATGGGCTCTTTTACCTCACCCTCCAGGCTACCTCTATCCTTTGCCTTTGTGGTCAAAATGGTGAGTGCCCACAGAAAAAATCCCTAGAATTTGGAGAGAACATTGGATGATAAAAGTTATGAAGGTTAGCAAATGTTGGCAAAATTATTCCAGCTCCCTTTCCCCACTCTAATTCATTCCTCGAGTACCCAATAAAATGTAAGAATATTTACTAACATCTCTTTGACACTCAGATAGCTAACTGCCCCCTTTACAGGGCCATTTCTCTCTAACATCTCACCCCTAACATGTCCAAAACCAAACACACACAAACCCATCAGAAGTTACTCCAGTGCTCGGTCCAGAAACCATGGACTTATTCTTAACTACAGTTGACCTTTGAACAACACGAGTTTGAACTGTGCAAGTCCACTTATATGTGGATTTTTTTTTAAATAAATACAGTACAGTGTACTGTATGTGTATTTTCTCTTCCTTATGATTTTCTTAATAACATTTTCTTTTCTCTAGCTTCCTTTATTGTAAGAATACAATGTACCATGCAGAGAACATATAAAATATGTGTTAATTGACTGTTTATGCTATGGGTAAGGCTTCTGGTCAACAGCAGACTATGAGTAGGTAAATGTGGGGGGAGTCGGAAGTTAGATTTTCGCCTGAGTAGGTCACTGCCCCTAATCTTCATTGTTTAAGCATCAACTGTATTGTCTTTCTCTCACACTCGCATCCAGCTCACCAATAATTTCTATCTTCAAATTATATCCTAAATATATCCTAAATCTGATCACTTTTCACCATCTCCACTTTTACCACCCTGATCCAACCATCATCTCTTACCTGGATAGTTACAACAGCCTCCTAACAGAGCTCTCAGCTTTATTTCTCAAAAACCTCCAGGAGCTTCCATCCCACAGAGAGAAAAGCCGAAGTCCTCACCATGATCTGCCCTCCCCCCCCACCCCTGCCCTAATGCCCACCTCACACCAGCTCTCCCCGCTTCCCACGCACTCTGTGAAGCTTTGCAAAATTATCAAGTCAGCTCCTACCACAGGACCCTTATACCTGCCATTGCCTCTACTTGAAAGGCTCTTCCCTTATAAATCTTCATAGCTGACTTCCTTCCTGTTTCCACTTAAATGTCTCTTAAGCAAGAATGCCTTCCCTAGTCACCCCATGCAAAGTAGAACTTCACACTTCTTGTCCAATACCCCCTTCTTAATTTTTCTCTACAGTGACTACCACTCTCTGACATATTACATATTTATTTTATCTAGCCCTACACTAGGATGTCAACTCCCTGATGGCAAGGCCTTTGTGCTGATAAATCCAAATCCATAATTCACCTTCATGCTTTTGTCCTTCTTACTAACTGTCCATGCAGCAGACCACCCAAGGTGTGGAGCCATAATGGGAACGGTACCAAGACTGAAACTCCTCGCACACCAGAGAGCCAGACCATTTGAGAACAAACCCTTCTATTCAGCCAGGGATGCAGTCCTTATTCTCCAGGTACCAGGCAGATGAAAGTTCTGGGAGCTGGGAAGACACTAGAGGCACGCTGCTGACTCCATCATTATAACAGACCTGTAGAGCCCCTAGTACTCTTACTTCTATTTTACAGATGAGGAACCAAAGCTGCCAGAGTTCAGTCTCCTCAAGCAAGGTCACAGAACCAGGATTCCACCCCAAGCCTCACTCCACTGTCCAAGCTTTGGCCGGCACATCACCTTCCAGGATGTCAGCTTCATAACCCGTTCTTCATCGCGTTCTCGGGGACTGTTTTAACCGTGGCTGACACTGATCACCACACACAGAGACTTAGGAGCAGCTGCCGAATGGGGTAGGCAGGGTGGTGGCAATCGCTCCTGTCACTTGAGATGAAGGACATCTCCCTTTGAGAGATTTAAAGTGTCCATAGCTTAGAATTGCTGAAAAGGCTCTGCTTGCTAAAATAGCTATTGCCTTGTCAATAGGTTTGCCCATTTAATGTCTGTCTCCTCAACTTTGAAACCAAGATAGTTTTTATTGAGTGTCCTAAAACTTTCCCCTCCTATTTGCTCTGCAGAGGTTGCATTTATAAATTAGCATGCCGTTTGAAGGCGACTCAGCCCACAAAGGGCCAGTAACATCCTCCCAATGGGAAAACAAAAATAAGGAATGAGAATTTAGAATTCCAAGTGGGGAATCCAGTCACAGATGTTCTCCCACTGCCTGAGTTTCCTTTCCAAGCAAAATCTGGATATAAACTGTATTCAGTGATGATAAACAATAATTAACACAGGCTGACAAAGAATGCATCTTGGATTCCCCAGAAGCTTCACCCAAAAACATCAATAAGAGACAAGAGCTGGAGGTTGGGAACGGTTGGTGTGAAGGGGCACACTCGGAAGTGGCTTGTGCCCCAGAAAGGCCCATGAACGACAACATCTACTCCTGCATCTGATTTTACAGCTGCCCTGACTGAGAACCAAGGACCAAAATCGGTTTATTTGATGTCAGAAATTCAACATTCTGCGCCTCCTGGCTCAAAAATCTCCGGCACTAATCAGTGGATGACAAAAGAATGGTTAAGAGATGATCTGGATTCATCAAGTTCAACAGAACTAGGCGATTTTACACGTTACCTTGTTCTGCTTCCATCACATTGCACCATGCCTTCATCGGCTTTCTGTTCTCTCCGAAAGCTTCATGGCAGCTCCATCTCCAGAGTGGACTAGATCAACCCTTAGGATTCTTGGCCACCAGAAATAGCTCCCTATGCCCAAATTCTTTGCCTCCTTGTCTCCTTCCCTCTTCTCCTAGTCCCAGAAAATCACAGACTGTCATATACATACATGTATGTATGTATATATACCATATACAAATATATATATGTGTGTATATATATTTGCCCAGAGGGCTATGTCACTCTGACTCTAAGCCTCGCATAGCTAAATAAATAAGTAAACGTGCACTGCATGTGGGCAGACACAGCGTCAGAAACTGTTCACAAGCTCATCAGAAAAGTGTATCACGCTATCTGTAGATCCATTACCTGCAAAGGGACTCTGAGTCAGGCTGGAGGAACTGGGTAACGGGAGTCATCCACAGAATATGATCCTTTTCTTAATAAGCTTTAAATGGATTATCTGAATGGGTGCGTCGATTAGTTGCATCTGTCCTCTCTTTTCCATGATGACAGATGGAGCAGGCTTTGTTAGTTTTTAATGATGTGATGCCATGTGCCATCATAGCTTCTAACAGTGCTGAAGCACTTAGCAAATCTTCATACGATGGCAATGTTTAGGTTTCTGAAATACTAAAATCCGAAAATTACTACAATTATGCACACTCTTTCTGAGCATTTCATTGGCTCTCCTGATCGTTTCCAGCTCACGAATCTTAACCGAACCTCTTCACTTTTTCCCTCTACCCAGAAACACGTCTGCTCTTTTTATTATTGATTTACAAGGCAAATTTGGCACGCGGTTCACTTACATATGCTGATTCGGGCTTATTGAAGGCAGGTGTACGCTTTAATATATGTGGGCATAGGGACCCCCTTCCATCCCATAAAAGAATACTGGGCATGTTCTCATGTGGAATATCTGTGCTCTTGTATTCATAAACCTGAAAATCTGAGGCACTCGTATTGCTTTTACATATTACCATGAACAAATTAGAATAAGCAGAAATAATGTTCCAACCCTACAATGGTACCATATTAAAAGTGTTTGAGCCAAAATCTGGCCTCTATTTACTGACTGAAAGGGATCCAAGAACCGAGTGCTACTCTCCTCTTAGCGTTTTTGTATTACTGTTGTATAAACACAGTCATACTACACCACGGGGACAGGTAAATGCAATACTGTATTTCCATCAAAGTGAGACATGTGCGCGACCCTCCAGTTGTCCAGGAAAGTGAGCGGCTCTCACAGACGTATTGTTGTTTGTAAGAGACTGAGCTATGAACAACCCAGTTAATGTGAGAAGACCTCGTTTAGTGACCTCAAAAGTGGCTGCGTCATCTTGGTGACTGATCCTGGAAGTCGTCAGATGTGACTCTCAGGTGTAAGATGAGCAGGGCGGCAGGGGACGGTGTCGGATTTTCACAGATCAACATGATCGAGATCTCCTAAGTAGTCTGCTCCATCCCTGGCACAGCCACATGAGTGAAGAAAAAGGAAGGGCAGGATTGAGATCCCTTTTGTCTCAGCTCCTCTAACAATGTGGAACCCCTCCATTATAGGGTAGCACGTGGTGTGCAAGTTGTTTGTTCACTAGCTCATTCCCAGTTCGGCAGAACTGGTTTTCTCGTGTCTGTATACAGGGCGGCTAGCCCATACAGGCACATGGTAGGTGTTCAAAAGGGTGTCCTGAGCAAATAAATGAATTGAAGAAGGAACCCATGGTTGGATGAGCTAATGCAAAATGTAGATGAAGTGGTAGATCATGAAAGGATTGTGATGAACTGTCTAATCAAAGCTTTCATCTTACAGAGGAACAGACCAAGGTCACCAGAAGTTAGATGAGGTACCCAAGGGTACACAGGTCAGTGGTGTGGAATAGAATCTAGGTTGTTTTCCTCTCATCCTTGTGCTACACACACACATTGGAAGTCACCAATCTTACAACACAGCAGAGTTCACTAGCTACCACATCTTTAATATACTCCTAAATATGATATCTTGACAGAGTCATGTTGAGCCATGACCAAGGCGGAGCAGGCAACCGTGCGGAGGTAGATGGATGTGAGCTGTAGCTCTCGGGCCACATCACATCGACATAAATGGGAGCCTTTACGTACAGTGCCTACAAGCCCCACTTCCAAGACTTTGCTCACTTTGTCTTAACTTTGGATCTCTATGCCCCACAAAGAACCTACCTGGGTGTCCCAAATTCAACATGTACAGAAGTGAGCCCATTCCATCCTATGAAATCTGCAACCCCCTTGTGTTCCCCAGCCTTGTGGGGAACCATCTGCCAGTCCCTCAGATGACCTCCAATTTGCCATTGCTCCCTCTCACACTCTCCCTACATCGAAGCACCCAACCCTACTGGTAATTGAGACAATAGCTACTATTTATTGAAGGATGATTAAATAAATGCTCAGCACAGTGCTAAGCACTCCACCTACATTACCTCATTTAACCCTAACAATGACCCTATAAGGTAGGTACTGTTACCATCCTCATTTTGTCGATGAGGTCTCTGACTTGGAAATTCGCAGTGATTAAACCCTTAGCCAGAACTCAAAATCAAGTCTCTCATTGTAAGAAGTTCAGTACAGTGTTTAAGGTCCAAGAGAAGGAAGAGCATTATCACCCCCAACTGGACCATAGACCAAAAGATGTTTCCCAAATCCCTTTTTTGAAAAAATGCTCTGGTCAGCATTAAGCAAATCCAGATAATGCATGTAGGCAAAAGTGTACTTACTCCTTCCACATTCTTCCCCTGGACCCACTTAGCAGCCTAGAGCCCCGCTCATCCTCCCTTCACCTCTATCCTATTTTTCTCTTTTCCTGTCTCCCCTGCATTCCTTTTCCCGCAGCAGGGATAAAAATCCTACTCTGCTTATGTAAGTTGTTTCAATCGTTCTGTGAAACACCTTCAGAAGTCTTTCCCATTTTATAACTACAGCACGGCACCATAGATTTAGCAAAGTGGCCTTGCCAACTACCTCTCCGAGGAAAATGAACACACCATAGAGCAAATCGAGAGCACCCTATCTTGGAGTGCTCAAGAGTGTACAGTGTGGCACAGTACCTCCATTTGCAGTCCCGCTATCGGTGGTGATCTCCTTGCACGGTCGCCAATGTGGATGCCCTTTTGCGGTGTTCCCAAGACAATGATGCTCTTACACTCCCCAGGCCTGTGCACTGAACTGGCTCAGAGTCAGCCGGTCGCGTCCCCTCCACAGCCACAATCCAGCCTTTCATGCATAATCACCTATCTGTAGAATCTAAAATTCGGCTTTGTTCATCAATAGGTGGTGAGTGTGGTGTCATCGGTGTCCTTTTGTTAAGACCTATCACTTCACATCACTTCATTTTCATGAGAGAAAGGTTGGATATTAAATTCCCTTGCACAGGACCAAGCATCTCCCCTGTAATAAGCCCATCACAGAACTGCTGTTCAGAGTTTCCTTTGTTTCCCCCACACAGGGATTTTGATGGAGAACAACTGGCTGGAAAACCCACCAGGCAATAGGATGGCCGGAAACCCCTCTGCCGAGCCCCTCACACACTCAGCCTCTTATGAACCACAAGGGAAACAACATTCCTATAGTTTCTGGTCACGTAGCCTAACATGGGACAAAGTTTAATTTCAGTTAAAGAGACACCAACACAAGCATCAAAGTAGGAAGAAAGTTCTCTTCGGAAATGTAAGATCTCCGCAATTAAGACATGTTGACAAGACTACCTTTGTGTCCATGATAAGGTCTTTTCAGACGAGCATTCTCCCCAGTCTTCAGGTTAATCAGGTTCAGGAGTTGGTGTTTATCATTCATCGGAAATCATGGCACCAGAGCACATCCTGAGGTGGGGAAAGTGCAGTGTGATTAATCGAGGCTTAACTGGGAGCCTAAGATAGAAACGATTGCTCCGGAAACTCAACAAAGCATGTTTACAAATGACCACATGGAAAGTATACTGGGAAATGAAATTCCTGTTTAGATCCCATGAAGGTAGCACCTTTATCTAATAGAGCTTGATTCAGACAGCGTGGGAATAGCCAGAAGGTGGTGCACACCTGGTAGATGGGCCCAGGTGGGCAGATGCTTTGACTTCAGATCCTGTCCGGGGGCTCACTTCCCCTTGCCTGGTGCCGTTACGGTACCAGTTCACTTGCGTGGAGAAGGAACAGTGGAAGATAAGCAGAGGAATCACATTTGCTTTGTTTCTAACACAGAACGTTATAAACAAAAGGTGAGCATTACATAAATGATTATCTACATGAAAAGAGAGCTATCCATGAGAATTATATAAATTATATAAATGATTATCTACGTGAAAATCAGAAAGCAGTAAAGATCGGACTGCTGGCAGGATCTAGGGAGCCTGAGACAACAGGGAGGCTCGTGGGGCCCTTGCACGCCCTTGCTAGTCACCCCTGCCCAGAGTCCTCGCCTGCGGTTACCTGCACATCACAGGTTCCAAGGAAGAAACACACAGTCACAAGCATGGCCTCCCCCGGCATGTGCTGGATCACTGTGGCTGCCACCTAGTAAACCGCAAGATGCTGCCATCGCTCCTTCAGAAAAGAGGAGAATCCCAAAGAACCCCAGACACTTGGGCAGAGGAGCTCAAGCAGAGCCCTTCTGCCGAAGCCAGAGCCAGGAACGTGGATGATGCTGGCAACCTGCAGAGCTTAGCTCACCTGAGGAGAAGGACTCCGATGGCCTGGCCTGTGGCTCTGGGCACCAGGCAGTATTCCCTAACTGGACAAGTTCGATTCTGGATCTGCTAGGTGTTCTTATAATAATTCCTGTGCATGAAGGTTTGTGACACCAATAACTATATTTGTGCGATAATGTACTTTGTCACTCACCCAAAAAAAAAAAAAATGTTTTGGGCTGCCATCACAAATAGTAGGGCTTTTTTTTTTTTTAAGATTTTATTTATTTATTTGACAGAGAGAGAGAGACAGCGAGAGAGGGAACACAAGCAGGGGGAGTGGGAGAGGGAGAAGCAGGCTTCCTGCTGAGCAGGGAGCCTGATGCGGGGCTCGATCCCAGGACCCTGGGATCATGACCTGAGCCGAAGGCAGATGCTTAACAACTGAGCCACCCAGGTGCCCCAAATAGTAGGGCTCTTGTGATGACTTTCTACAGGAAGAAACAAAGATGTCCTGACCTGCTTCTAATACTACGGCCACCAGAAAGTTCTGCCTTAGCACAAACACCCCTAATGTTCAGAACCAACAGCTGGATATTCAGAGATCTGGCATCTGTGGAAATGGGCCAGGCAGGCACAACATGAAGAAGTAAACACAGCGATTACTCGAGGTCACACATCTATCTATGTTAGCGAGAGCGCATCTGATGCTCAGGCACAAACAGCAGGTGCATCCTAGAAAGGGGGTTCAGCATAGAGAACACCCCACTGGGCATTTATCCCTGGCCCAGGGACTGCAGGTGGCCATCTGTACTTGTCCCCATTCTCTCCAGAAGGAACCATCCACTTTCCAGAACTTTTGCTCTCCAGGGCATCATATTTCATTTATATAAGAGACTCATGCATCAAATTCCAACTTGACATTTGTTCACATCAATGATTTCCCAGTTCACCCCTTGAAAGACAGGTGGGTTAAGAGTGAAGGAGGGTCTCCTGTGCCGGGCAACTGGAGGGCCTAGGGAAGGGAGGATGCCGTGCCCTGCACAGGCCAACAAGGACAGCAGGACTTGGCCACCCAAACACGAGCCACCACAGCAGACAGCTCAGGAAGCCCCTGCCACTCTACTGCTGTATCAGAAAGATAGAAAGATGTCAACACCCTAGGGTTAACAAAGTACAAACCTCATCCCTCCAGAAAGGATTCCAAGCACTTGAAACACTGGGATGAGGCCCTATCTGTTACCTTTCAAAATCAGGAAGTGCTTGCTAACATAGCTTACAAAGGCTTGCTAATCTCAGTCATGGCTAGCAGGGAGCATTTTCAGGGTTGAGAGATGAGAACAAAGCCCGTGAATGCTAGATCTGAGGTGACTGGCACAATGTTAAGGAGCATTTCATTCCTCCCTGTATACAGCAGTTTTTTCTCCCTAAGACTAAACAGGGATCCTGTGTGTCAGGCAAAAGTCCTATTCTTCCCAAAGAAGAAGATTGTGAAGGTCAGAAGCATGCTTTCTGCACACAATCTATGCTACATCCGAGGAAATGACTGATTTCAGAATTTAGTTTCAAAGTAACTTGCTGAGCTTTACAGAGTGTGTTTGAGAGGCAATGTGGTCCAAGGGATAATCATAGTTGTCATTTATTGAGCACTTAATATTTGCCAGACACTCTGCTAAGTACTTAACATTTATTACCTCATTGAATTCCCACATTAATCCATGAGAGGTAATATGATTTTCCTCACTTTTATAGATGATAAATTGAGGCACAGAAAGTGTAAGTAACTTGGCCAAGTTCATACAGCAGGTAAGTGGTTAAGGTAAGAATTCAAACCCAAGCCTGTGTGAAGTGGAAACATGAACCTGGGATTACAGCCCTAGATTCCATCTTCCGATCTGCCCCTGAGCCCTGTGTACTCCTAAGTAAACCACTTCCCTCCTCTCTGCACCTCACTGTGGCCTTGCTTCAACTAAGACTTACATCAGCTGCCACTATCAGATCAAAGGTGCTGCTACATGTCTCGTGGAAGCCAAGTGTAGCGTGACTAATGTTCATTGCTGCTTCCCAAACCCAGATATTGAACCAACAAACAAGGCTCTGAGAACTGCTCTCACGGCATTCCTACCAAATACTAGAACACACGCACCTGCCATTTTGGTTTCTCTATTTGGAATGCTGATTTTATACAGGAGGACCCTGAAGTCCCAGTATGTTCAGAATTGTACCCAATATCACTCAGCTGGTAAATGGTAGACAAGGAGTGAGTATTCAAGCCTGGATGAGTCCAGAGTTGGCTCACACACTACACTTTCCTGCCATCCATGGCCTCGATGACTACTTAGCAGAAGGTTACTACAAATTTTTCATTGAGATAACTCACCACCATCTCAAAAACCATGCCTGAAGTTGAGGTGATTATCTTACCCCCCAGACTGGCTTATCTGCCTACATTCTCCTGTCTGGGACTAGCAGGACCATCTCCCCTTCACCAGAGCCAGAATCCAGGGTGGTCCTACGCTGCCCCTCGCTCACTCCAGGGCTCAGCACAGTGCCGACCACAAAATAGGTGCTCAGTAAATAATTACTGCGCGCATAAAACAAGGAAATCCGTGTCAGCGAGAATTCATGACCTAAAGAGTTTAGAAGGAGTGAGATTTTCCTCTGGGTTTCGGAAAAGCCCAGCAAGTGTTGTGCAGGAGAATCATTGTCAAATCATCTGCCATGGAGCCTCAGAGGGGCCCTTGCAGCCACATTTCCAGACGATGAGCCTGTCTTCTTATGCAGCGGGGAGAGCTGCCTGGCCCTGGCCCCAAACCAGTCCTTGCCCACCATCCTCTTCACAGACAGCTTCCACCAGGATTCAACCTGCAACATTCCCTTGCACAGCCCCGACGCGAATCCCAGACAAAGGGGCCATTGTCCATCTCCCCCTGGGCTCGGGGACACAAAACCTAGACGCTAACAGAAAATGACCAAGGATACGCTGTAACTTATAGAAAAGAATCCTATCAAACCATGGCTCCATGTTCAAGGACAAGTTTGAGGAAGGAAAATTGTTGCTAAAACTGAGCTGGACTAGGTCTGGGAAATAGGAGGTAAAAATAATGGAAGGTGTCAGGGGAAGAAAAAGGAAACGTTTTACTACTGTATTAATAGTAGTAAAATTTCCTCTAACCAAACAACACAGTGAGTATAAATAGAGTGAACCAAAGGAGCCTGGACTTTGGAAGTGCAAGGAATTACTCATTTTAGATCAAAGCTTTTAAGATAAACAAGCTATAGGGGGGAAGTCAGGCAGGGGATGAGGGGGAGGTTGAAATTTCGCTTCTATTTCTTTCTTCCAGCCACCCTCTCTGGGGAGAATTCTTCTGTTTCATACCACAGTAATCAGTGTGACTCCTCGGGAAGGGGTGGGAGAACCCTGCCTGCATGGAGGGAGGGCTCTGCTCCGTTTCTTTCCTTCTCCTGTAGCTCTTCTCTGCTGCGTACCTGTCATGTGCCCCGTACAATGTGGCTCCAGACTTGCCAAGGATCTTACAGATAGAAAAGAGAATAGGATATCAAATCAGTTTGGCTAATTTTAAGAGCCACGGTCAGAAACGATGTTTTCAAGTGATTCATCATCTATGTTCCTACAAGGCATTTGTAAATGTTAAATAATAACATCAAATAATTATAAACTGGCGGTCCTCAAAGTGTGATCTGTGGACCCCTCAGGTCCCTGCCATCCTTTTGGGGCATCTGTGAGGTCAGAACTACTGTCACAGTGATAACAAAGCACCATTTGGTCTTCTCGCTCTCATTCTCTCACAAAGTACAGTGGAGTTTTCCAGGGGCCACAAGGCATTTGCCAATGTCTTCCCTCAGACGGCTGATACGATGTGTTCTTGTATATATTCTTGTGGTTTAAATTTTTCTCAACTTCAATTTGTAAAATAGTAAATGTTGACAGATATAACTCACATAAACAAAGGCTCTCTGGGGTCCTCTGTAAGTTTTATGAGAGTAAAGGAATCCTGAAACCGGAAAGTTTGAGCACGTCCAATTTCAACAGACTGGATCAGACCTTTGGTGTACAGATTTGTTAGCAGTTTTTCGCTGTCCACCTTTTATCGTGAACTGACCACACTCAAATGTGGAAATCCTATTTAATCTGAAGTAGGCGTGGTACTATTTATAAAATGGGTAAGTTCTCCAGTTTTCATGAGGACGTTTATATTGCATATTTGAAATCTGGAGATTTTTCAGGAATGTATCATAAAACCACCTTCCATAAACTGTCTCTTGGGAAACAGTAATGATAACACAGCCAGTCAACTCTCATTTTTAAGCAAGTTATTGCAAACTTACAAAATCTCTGGAATCATCATTTTTATTATTCTTCTTAGTGAGGCAGAGAAATCTTCCCATAGTTTTGAAGTCTTATCAGCTCAGTTTTCAGAGATATTCTCTTTCTCCAACTGCCCCGTAACTAATAATTTGCTACGATTTTCACCTCGCATGATTTTGTATTGCTAATCTTATGATACAGGCCCAGGCAGAGTGATGTTTGATATGAATAGAGCTTTATCTAACAGGGTGTTAGCTGCTTGGCTTGGCTGATTTTTTGGCTTGGCTTTACTTCAATAAGTTATTTAATTAGCAAAACAATTAGAAAAGTAAGTCCAGCCTTTGATTTATAATCAGGAGAAATGGAGATCCAGGTGAATATGGAACCAGCAAAATTGAGAGTTCTATTTAATTCAATGGTGTTAAAATGATAAACACACCACAGTGAATATTAGAAAATTAGGGAGAATGGTCCTGGACAGTACTGCCAGGAACTACTTTTGGAATAAATTAATATGCTCTGAAAAATGCACGTAAATCTCTGCTGTCCGCAGCTTGTGTCAGAGGCCAGAGAAGGCTGGAAACACTTGGAAAAGAGGAAAGTGAATTTTTTTTTTAATTCTCCCAGAGTGGAAGTTTTTCCAGACAGAGACTTTCAAGAGAGGAGGCTCTGATTTTGATAAATCTAAACTAGAACATAGAGTACTTAGAAACAAAACATACAAAAAGACATCGTATCAACCAGGAATTATTATGGTAATCACTATGACATCACTGAAAAGTTCTGGTATTCTCTCTGTGTTGTAGTTTGTCCAGAGATGGTTCAGTTCAACTCCTTCCTATCACCTGGTTTCAGTTCTATAATATCGCCCCCAAACTGTGTCTGACACCTCATGACATCAGCCTTAAACATGACTAAGCAGTCACTGATCCTTCATAAGTCTTAAATAAAATTCAACATGATTGAGAGCAAATATTTTGTTGAAATTGAAATGAGTATGAAGCTGGCGTACTTTGAAACCTCAGGTGGAGCTACCCAGGGCCCAAATCCTAGTTCTGATCCAGGGACATGTTTTTCTTCAGACACCCTCCCACTCGGAAGTCGGGTGGCACTTGGTTGGAATCCCAACCCTGCTGTTTATTGGCTGGGAGGTCATGGGCAAGATGCTTCATTCTTCAGAGCCTCTGCTCTTCCCTTCTTCGTGGGAGTCACACCTGGGAGGTCTCAGGAGACTTACGTGCAATTCCGCTTGCACAATCCCTGCCACCAAAACTTGTGTTTCAAAATCTCAAAATAAAAGTTAATATTGCAACACTACTTAAATGTATGAAATGAAAGAAAGAAAGAAAGAAAGAAAGAAGGAAGGAAGAAAAAGAAGAAAGAAAGAAGGAAAGAAAGAAAGAAGGAAGGAAGGAAGGAAGAAAAAGAAGAAAGAAAGAAGGAAAGAAAGAAAGAAGAAAGGAAGGAAGGAAGGAAGGAGGAAGGAAGGAAGAAAAAGAAGAAAGAAAGAAAGGAAGGAAGGAAGAAAGAAAGAAAGAAAGAAAGAAAGAAAGAAAGAAAGAAAGAAAGAAAGAAAGAAAGAAAGAAAAGGAAAATATTGCTGGACACACCATTATCAGATGAAATAGGGTAGGAGAAAGGTTGTTTTGGTATATTTAAGTCACTGAGTGTCTTGAATTAAGTGGGAAGTCCATCTCATTATAAGGCTTGTCACTGTGTACATATTCTAGGGCTTTAATTTACTCATCTAGAGGAGAGATATGGAACCTGTGAATAGATGTCTAATGTCTTTTTGAAATTCATTTTCAACTTCCCTCGCCAACTAGAGGGTAGGAAAACACTCTGAGAAGACAATGGGGAAATTGTTCATGTGTGCCATGCTTCGTGACCAGTTTTTCAGATGGCAGGTGTGCATTTTTCCCTCGGTTTCACCAGTGGAGATAGGCCTTCCTTCAATCAACAGATGTCACTGTGATATGCATGGGATGCCCAGGAAACCAGGAATTATACAGGATCCAGCTCGGATAGTGAAAGAGACAGCCAAACAAATGCTGCAGTGTAAAGCCTAAGAACTATGTGAAGAGTATTCATCATTAGGGGAAACGTCTGCCCCCAACACATACACAAATTCTTCACGTTTGCATGCAAGAAATTTACGCTTAGGGTAATATTCATGGTTATACCCCACCCTTTACTCACTGCTTCCCAGGGGAGGGAACTTCTAGAAGGAATAGGAGCCAGTGTGCTGGCCCCTTCCCCTCCCACAGCCTGGATGGACGCATGCAGGGCGGCCGTGCACGGTCCTGGCCCCGTGCTGGACAGGCTCCCCTCTCTTCTCCAGCTGCACTGGGGAGGGAGTGGGTGGCTCTGATGCCAAGTGAAATATTAGCAAGCCCGTTTATCCACAGAGCTACATTTCATCTTCCAAACTGACTTCTTTTTCCCTCCTCTCAGTGGATCCAAACTCAGCTAGGGAAGATTTATTAACCCCCTATATTCTCGATATCTGGCGGAGTGGACTGGGAACCTTAAAAAATGGACAAAGACTTGCATTTAGAAAACAAAATAATATGCAGAAGATATAGCAACCACAAAGGCAGGCAGCTTTAGGGCTTAAGCCATAGCAAATGCAGGTCATGTGGGATTTTGAACTCCGCAGGTCCGTGTAACTTGTAGTGTTTCATAACAAGCTGGAATTCAGCGAATACTGGCCACTTGGGGCATTAACAGGCCGGTGGACAAAGTGGGGTCTCAGAAAGCAGGCTGCTGCTAGGGGCGTTGGTTCAGGCCTTAGCAAGCCAGGGCAGCTGAAACCCGGATTTTCTTATGACACAAAGAAGTTCTTTTCTCCAAAGGCCTTTAAGCATTAGGACACAGAAAAATGATTAGCTGCCTGTGTCCTTTCTCAGCCACGCCCACGCAGGGCGTGACCCTGGGAGGCTGAACACAGACACGGAAGCTGAAGTTCTGAGCTCCTTGGGCACTACAGAGCTCTACGTGAGGTTGGGCTTCAAATTGTTTTCGATAGCTGTGTTTCCCCAATATCTGAATTCAGGACCCAATGGGGAATCTGAAAGGACTGAGCTCTGCTTATTGGGATTCCTGTCCAACAGCTATTAAAAGTCACCCCCACACCTATAAGATCTCAGATTGGCACAGCCAATTTCTATGAATTATATTAGGATCTCACTTTAGGTTTCAGAGACACGAACTGTGGTTTTATCCTCAGTAGGATTATAAAAATGTTATTAATAATGACAGAAAAAAAATTGTTTTGTCCACTGGCAAATCCCTAGTATCTATAAAAGTGCTTGTCTACAGTAGGTGATCAATGAATATCTCTGAATGACTGCCTGAATTAAATCATTTATTAAAAAGAAACTATGCTAGTCTTGAGTTGAGATAAAGAAACAACTTGAAAAAAATGACCACAAACCCAAAAGTTAAGTATACATTTTAAAATGTCTGTGCCTAAAATACTCTGTATCAAAGAATTCTATTTGCTTGGGTAATCAAAGGGAAACTAGATTGGCTTGAAAAGCAGGCTTAGTCTTATTATCAGATAGGGAGTGTTTTTTATAATGAAATCAGAATAAAGGAAGACAGGAGAAGTGTCTTTAAAAGAAGTGTTGAGATTTTAGAAACTGATTTGAGGCTAAAGAGATATGAAGGGAAAATGACATCTTAATGGCAGATCACAAAAAGAAAAAGAAACATACATAGGGTTCACTGCTTGAAAAAGGGGCTTTAGAGAGGACCAGATTTTAGTTGTTACAGTTCAAAAATAGAAACGGAGCCCAAAGACTGTTGATGAGCAAGATGGGACAAGCTGTCTGTAAGCAGGTTGGAGAGGTTTCCCCAGAAGAGTCAGGATCCTGGAAACTCTTGAGAACACCATCTTAAAGCCATGAATGGTCTGGGGGTCTACAGGGACCTCTATCTCCTGAAAAGAGTGTGAGAGGGCTTCAAAATCTTTGTTCCGGACAGACAGTGGACACAGGTAACCTGAAAATTATTTTACCACAAGTACCTAGAAATGGTAGATTATATAAGAAAAATAAATCCATTATGTGGCAGGTGAGCTTGCAAAAAGAAAGACTCTTGGTACCAAGTATAGAGAGACAGCTGAAATCTCCCAAACTGGTTTTGTGTGCCTGAAAGGCCAACAGCCGGGAATGTAGTGTTGGTAACCTCGGGGCTTAGGATTTCATACCCACACAGCAATAGGCAGCAAGGCCTTGGTCCCATTCAAGGTCGGAAGTTCAAACCAAAATTGCTGCTGAGAGCCAGGACCCTCAGAGGACTGCATTCTCAGTGAATGGATGGAAAAGGACCCTCCCACAAGGACTGGAATTCTTGTCTGGCTCAGCTCTCAGAGAAAAACAAAAACAAAAGGAAAAGCCCTGAGATTATAAATCTACAGATCATGAAACACTAGCATCTGGGATTTAAATTAATTAACCAACATGATCTGGGACGCTCCACAGCTGATAAATAACATAAAGATTAGTCCCAACCCATCAACAGGACTTCTCACAAAAACCATCATAAAATTATATTCTGGGGACTAGCCCTCAACCTCAATTCCAACATTATTCCAACAGCTAAAGCTCTGCTAAAGATGAGCTCACAACCCAAATCTATAAAACACATGAAAAAAGAATCCAACAATACCAAGAGTCAACACAAACAGCAAAGAAAAGAATAGAATCTCAGGAACAACATAATAAAACAATTTTATAGAGACTGTAATATAGGCATATTTGAATAGATTTAAGACATCAAAGAATGTCTTATAATCATAATAAAAGAATAGACAGTACTTAGAGAAAACAACTAGAACTTCCAGAAGTAAAAAATATAGTTATTAAAATATAAAATTCAATAGGTCCAACTACAGATCATGAGTTAATGAAAAATTATTATATCAATCTGAGGAAATTACCAATAATTACCAAGAACACATCACACAGAGATGGAAAATATGTAAAGGAGAATAATCAATATGGAGAATAAAATTAATAGATCCAATTTACATCAGAAGCTTAAAACACTATAATAATATTGCCCTCTTTTTTATTTTTCACTCAAAGAACTTCTTTTAACTGTTCTTTGGCAGTAATCTAATACAAGTTCCAGAAAGAACTTGAAAATGGACTGAAGTCCTAAATATGAAAAGTAAAACTGTACAAATGCATAGGAGATTATGATATTGCAGCAGGGAAGAATTTATTTAACAAAATACAAAAAAACCATAAGCCATAAAAGAAAAGATTAATACATTTGATAGCATTAAAATTAAAATTTCTGTATGAAAAAAAGATGCTATAAACAAAGAACCAATCCACAAGAAAGAGAAGATATTTAGAACCTAAACCATGTAACCAAGAAAATATTTTTACCCAGACTATATAAAGAACATGACTAGTCAATATGAAGTTAATTCAGCAATAAGTAAATGATATGAATAAGGAATTTAAAGAAAAGGAATCCCAAATGTCCAATAAATATTTTGTTAATGTTTCAAGCTCTCTCTAGTAACCAGGGAAATGCACATTAAAATAAAGACATAACATCATACAGCCATCTGATTGAAAAAAATTAATAAATCTGATAACACTAAGTGTTGAGGAGAGCATGAGAAGATGGAACATATACCACTTGCTAGAGCATAATTGGTTCAACTACAGGCAGACCTCGGAGATACTGCAGGTTCAGTTCCAGACCACCACCAAAAGCGAATATCACAGTAAATCAAATCAAATGAAATTTTTCGTTTCCCAGTGCATATAAAAGTTATGTTTACACTATACTGAAGTCTGTTGAGTGGGCAATAGAATTATAGCTACAAAAATGTACATTCCTTAATTAAAAATACTTTATCGCTAAACACGTGAACCATCATTTGAGCTTTCAGTGAGTCGTAGTCTTTTTGCTGGTGAGTGTCTTGCCTTGATGTTGATGACTGTTGGCTGACCAGGGTGGTGGTTGCTGAAGGCTGGGGCAGCTGTAGCAATTTCTTAAAATAAGACAACACTGAAGTTTGCCATGTCCATTGATTCTTCCTTTCATGAATGATTTCTCTGTAGCATGCAATGTTGTTTGATAGCACTTCACCCACAGTAGAACTTCTTTCATAATGGGAATCTATCCTCTCAAACCCTGTTGCTCTTTTATTAGCTAAGTTTTTATAATGTTTTAAATTTTTCATGGTCATTTCAACAGTCTTCACAGCGTCTTCACCAGACGTAGATTCCATCTCAGGAAACCACTTTCTTTGCTCATCCATGAGAAGCAACTCCTCATCCATTCAAGTTTGATCATGAGGTTGCTGCAATATGGTCCTATCTTCAGGCCCCACTTCTAATTCTAGTTCTCTTGCTGTTTCCACCACATCTGTAGTGACTGCCCTCACTGACATCATGGAGACCTCAAAGTCATCCATGAGGGTTAGAATCAACATCTACTATTTCTGTTAATGTTGATATTTTGACCTCTTCCCACGAATCACAAATGTTCTTAATTGCATCTAGAATGGTGAATCCTTTCCAGAAGGTTTTCAATTTAGTTTGCCCAGGTCCATCAGAGGAATTGCTACTTATGACAGCAATAGCCTTATAAAACATATTTCTTCAATAATAAGACTTAGAGGTCAAAAGTACCCCTTAATGCATGGACCACAGGAGAGGGGATGTTGTGTCAGTGTGCATGAAGACATTAATCTCACTGCACACATCCATCAGAGCTCTTAGGTGACTAAATGCATTGTCAGTGGACAGTAATATTTTGAAAGAAATCTTTTTTTTCTGAGCACAAGATCTCAACAGTGGGCTTCAAATATTCAGTAAACCATGTTGTAAACAGGTGTGCTGTCATCCAGGCTTTATTGTTTCATTTATAGAGCACAGGCAGGGTAGATTTAGCATCATTATTGAGGGCCCTGGGATTTTCAGAATGGTTAGTGAGCACTGGTTTCACCTTCAAGTCACTGACTGTGTTAGCCACTGTCCTTTGAAACCAGGCACTGACTTCTCCTCTAGCTATGAACGTCCTAGATGGCATCTTCTTCCAGTATAAGGCTGTTTCGTCTACACTGCTGAGGGTAGCCACCTTCATGAATTATCTTCGCTAGACCTCTGGGTAACTTGCTGCAGCCTCTCCACCAGCACTTGTTGCTTCACCTTGCACTTTGATGTTACAGATATGTCTTCTTTCCTTAAAGCTCGTGAACCCACCTCTACACCTTCAAACTTCTCTTCTGCAGCTCCCTCACCTCTCTCAGCCCTCACAGAATTAAAGAGAGTTAGGTCTTGTTCTGGATGAGGCTTTGGCTTAAGGGAATGTTGTGGCTGGATTGATCTTCTATCTGGACCACTCAGACTTTCTCCATATCACAAGAAGTCTGTTTCACTTTCTTATCATTGGTGTGTTCACTAGAATAGTGCTTTTAATTTCCTTCAAAAAATTTTCCTGGGCGCCTGAGTGGCTCAGTCGTAAAGCGTCTGCCTTCGGCTCAGGTCATGATCCCAGGGTCCTGGGATCGAGTCCCACATCGGGCTCCTTGCTCAGCAGGAAGCCTGCTTCTCCCTCTCCCACTCCCCCTGCTTGTGTTCCTGCTCTCACTATCTCTCTCTCTGTCAAATAAATAAATAAAATCTTAAAAAAAAAAAAAATTTTCCTTTGCAGTCACAACTTGGCTAACAGTTGGTGCAAGAGGCCTCGTTTTCAAGCCTATCGTGGCTTCCAACATGCCTTCCTCACTAAGCTTCATCATTTCTAGCTTTTGATTCAAAGTGAGAGGTATATAACTCTTCCTTTCATTTGAACACTTAGAAGCCATGGTAGGGTTACTAATTGGCCTAATTTCAATATTGTTGTATCTCAGGGAGTAGGAAGGCCTGAGGAGAGGGACAGAGACTGGGGAATGGCCAGTCGATAAAGCACTCAGAACACACCCAACAATTTTCCATGCAGTTTGCCGTCTCATATGGGCACAGCTTGCAGTGCCTCCAAAGAGTCACAATAGTAACATCGAAGATCACAGGTCATCACAGCAAATATAATAATCATGAAAAGGTTGGAAATATTGCAAGAATTACCAAAATTTGACACAGAGACATGAAGCGAGCAAATGCTGTTGGAAAAAATGGTGTTGAAAGACCTGCTCCATGCAGGGCTGCTACAAACCTTCAATTTGTAAAACACACAGTGCGTACGAGGCACAATAAAGTGAATGCAATAAAACAAGTTATGCCTACACTTATCAGGCAATTTGGCCAGGTCAAAGTCGAAGATGACCACATACTGCCCTAAATGCTTTCACACATCCTCCTATCAGAAATGCACAAGAACGTTTGCTGCAATGTTATGAGTAATGGCAAAACGATATGTCTATCACAGGGGAAATGGATAAAGAAAACCTTGTTTAATATTATGGAATATTACATAGAGGTTTAAATAAATGAATAATATTTACATAAATATACTTCAAAAACATAATATTGAATGAAAGAAGTGAGTTGCAAAATAATATGGCATCACTTATGTGCATTTTAAAGCATAAAAACAGCATATGTTGTTTGCGGATATATTCTATGGGAGAAAAGCACAAAAGCAAAAATGCATGGAACAGATATACATGAGGATGTTTGTGGTGATTTCATGATGGTGATTCCACCGCAAAAGGTAGGAGAAAGGAGCAAGAGAAGGAAGAGGTGGCTTTAAATATATCTTTAGATTTTATTTCTTTTTAATGACAAATCCGAAACATGTAAGTTTGTGTGTGTGTATTCACATCTACTTTATCTTAGAGGTGGTTACATAGGTAGCTATTAAAATATTTACATTTCATGATCCAAAATGCTTTATCATTCAAAATGATTTTTTAAATGAAATGATTATAGAGAAGGAAGGAGGTCCATGTAGAAATGCATACTAAGAAGAAGAGGCAGTGCTTGAAAGATTAAAAAAAGAGGAAGGGTACCAGTCATGTGAAGTAAGCACTGAATTTATGTGTTAATAATAGTTATTATATTTCTCTTAATTATTTATGTCACATTTGACTTTAAAGCAAATTTGAAGCACTTTACAACAAATGAGCCTTTACAGTTGGCTTATTAAATAAGAATAAAAGAACCAGCCTGTGAAACAAAGATATTGTAACAGAAGACCTAGGCTAGAACAGGTAGCAGGTGACAGTGTCATGTAATGTTATAAGCACAGGATCTGGGAGGGACTGCCTGGATTTGAACACAAGCCCCACCACTAACTAGTTGTCCCCTATACAAGCCAGCTGCCTCTGTGAACCTCAGCTTTCTCATCTGTGAAATAAGAATTCCATTGGTAGCTACTTTGTAGCCAGTTATAAGGATTAAATGAAAGGATTATATAAAGTCTTTACTTAGCTCCTTGACAGAGACCTAGTAAGTGCTCAATAAATGTTAGTTTACAATTTCTATTTTTATTCTAGAAATTGAGTGTAGAATTTAACTCTAAGCTTTCTACCAGCTAGACTAAGCAAAAACTAACTCAAGGGGTTACATAGATCCCATTACTTTGGAGGGAGGGAGGGAGGGATGGATGGATGGATGGATGGATGGATGGATGGATGCGGGCAGGAAGGAGGATGGAAAGAAAGCAATGAAGTATCTAAGGGAGGGGAGCAGGGAGAGGGAGAGGAAAGGAAATATCTTACTCATTTAAAGTAGTAACATATTTTTTCAAATTTTGAATTTGAAAAGGGTTTTTGCATGCTTCTCCAAATAATGGACCTGAATCAGTACAATAGGGATATGCCTCAGTACAAACTTAGAAACTCCAATTTTCTATCCCACTGAATTCTACTCCCAAGAAAACTAAGGCTCTGACAAATACTCTATGCCTTTACTGCCTAAGAAGAATCACTGAGGCACATACATGGAGATCAGTCATGAGAGATATTTTATTAAAGTTTCCATAAGGGCTGAATCATTTGGTACCAAATATCAGCAAGCAGACTAAACATCACATCTTTTTCCTAATGTGTTTCTCATTACTAGAAAAGGGTTTTTGGTGAGTAGCAAAATTGCAAGGGATTAAAATTAAAAAGATCACTCACTGCCTTTTCAACCTCCTCCCCAGAAAGTATCAAATCTTGGACTTTTATTCTGCCTAGATTTTTCCATTGGCTTAATCACTCTAGCATTACATACAAGAAAAAATTCCTTTGAACAGGTGCCCTATTTATGAAGACATTTATAGCTGCCATAAAAAATAGAGGAAAATTATTATTCCTCCTCCTCTTCTCACTTTTTCTGCTAAAAAGGTAGAAAAGTAAATTGGGTCTAAATTGCATGACCTGGTGTATTTACCTTGCCTAAATCTTCACAAGTACAGAAAACAAAGTTCATATTTATTTTTCTTCCTTCATTGCCCTAGCAATTCTAACTTACTTCTCCAGGACTAACTCTGACTTTGAATTTGTAGAGAGTCCTTCAAAGGGACAATAATAATAATAATGAACTGTTGTATTCAGGAAGCCTCTGTGCTTCATTTCATGCCCATAAGTGAATATTGCTGGTTGAAAAAGACTATGCTCCCAGGTGTCATCTTTATGGTATAAAGTAGTATATTCAAGACCTTAAATGCTATCTATTATTATGAAGAAGGCCTCATGAACTTAATTCTTTCATTAACAATTATTTTCCTCATAATTATCTCTGTCTTAGAAAATCTTAAGGACTTAATGACATTACCATATTTAAGACTGCCTATGGATTATGGTGGAGAGCATTAAAAATGCCATGATATCCTACATGCCATAGAAAATGATGGAAGTAGGGAAACTTAACTTGACTCATCTCGATATGAAAGCAAAATTCTTCAAATCAATCTACCCTTTTGGCATATGCACACAAAGATCCTGCAAAAGTCGAAACTTGTAGGAGCGGTGACTAATTTTGGCCAAGCCAGTCATGAACCACCTCTGCAAAATGACCCTTGTTCTGTCGGTAGCCTTTACATTGCCTCTACAGTATGTGACCTGGATATCCTATCTCACCAAATGGTTAGCTATTTCTTCTCATGTCTGGATTTAGTGAAGTACCTCTCAATCCAAAGAACAAGCAAATATTCATTCTTCTTGGAAGAGGATAGAACTGGAGTCAAGACGCTCTTCAAAGAGGTTAATTATTTGTGGAAAAAAGAGGTGAGGTAAATGGGGTTGAAGCAAAATCTTGCGGTCTCCTGGATAAGAGCTCCACCGAACAATCAGGCGATCCCTTTCCCCCCACTCTGTCCCCGCCTCCCTATTGCTTTCCTACATCCTCTTCCCAGCAAGTCAGGCATGTCAAAAAGGCACCTGTATCTTGTCTAGAAAAACTCAAAGGCAGCCATCCCACACGCAAATAATGTGAAATAAATATTATAAAAGAGATGGTGAGAAATGACACCTTGGCTTAGCCCCGGCTGGGAAGAGAAACCTAGGAAGCCTGCTTGGAATGAAGCAAACACCAGCTGGGAAAAGAGGTTCAGGCCAGGGCCTGACCCTGAGTTCAGAGACAGAGGAGCAGGGCAAAGTGTGTGTTCTGTTTTGTAACCTTAATTTTTATGGCTATCTGCTGGTGGGCTGTTTCGCCTGGTTCTGGTCTATTTCAACATCCATTTATGCTCCACAGCTAGTTTCTTAATAAACACATTTTTTACTCTACCTTGCCAAGCAGGAGTCCTCAAACCTGGACCCACCCTGGATAGTTGTAGGAGGTCTCATCTATCTGATTTGGGGAGCAAAAACACCTACTGGTAACCCCTTGACATGTCCCTCCCCCTGCACCCTGTAATTCTCAGCATGCTTTGATTCCTGGAGCAGACGGGGACCCCTGGTAACTTGAAGAACCTTGGCCCAGTCTTACCACTAAATGCCCTGGATATGATCTCGTGGTAAAAGAATCCACCTCCTCTTTCAAAGCAGAAAATGAAAACTAATTTTACTTGCAATTCTTATTCAATATTTTCTCCATCTCGGAATTTGTAAATAGAACAAAATGATTTAAGACATGCAAGAAAAGAACATGGCTCAGAAAGGAAAGTTCAAAAAGAACAGTCTATTCAGATAAACAATGCCACGCAAACAGCCATGCAGGGATCACACTAATTACCTGAGAGGGTCTGCAAGGCAGCCTGGTGTAGAGAAGGAAGTGAATGGCTCAGGTTTCACACTGAGGTGGGTATGAATCTTGGCTCTGTCACTTACTCGCAGCCTAACAAAAGAAAAGTGACCTAGTCCTTCTCGGCCTTAAATTTCCATTTTCTGTGATCGTGGTAGACCTGTCTACCCTGCCCACACCCCGCCGCCAGCAGCCGGGTCAAGATTCCATGCTGGAACACGTGAAACACTAGGGAGTGTGCAGCACTTCTAGCATGGTGTTGGCACAGAGCAGTCACGTGGCAGAGCTTTCCTTTCCCTTCGTGGTGGTTAATCCGCAATAACTCCGTGTGATCAGCTTCCTCACCTTTTGCAGCCAGACTTCCGTCACCATGACTGTAAACATCAGGCAAGAATGTGCCCTGATGTTTTAAACAAAGTTTGCTGTAAAACAGATCTTCATGTATTTCTTCTGTTACATTTGACCCCTCTTTTTAAATTTTTATTTATTTTTAGTAAAAATTTCTATTTTTAAGGTGCACAACATGCTGATTTGATGTACATACACATAGTGGAAAATTATTGTAGGCAAGCTAATTAACATATCTTCTCCTCACATAGTTACCATTCATTGTGTTGAAAGTACCTGGAATGTACTGTTAGCAAATTTCCAGTGCTCAATACAGCAGTATCAAGTATAGTCTTCATGCTGTACTTTAGATCTCTAGACATTCATCCTTCTTAACTGCAACTTTGTATCCTTTGACCAACACCTCCCATTTCCTCCATCTCCCCACTCCTGGTAACCACCATTCTACTCTCTGCTTCTATGTATTTGACATTGCCACATATAACTGTGATCATGCAGTTTTTTTTTTTTTCTTTCTGTATCTGGCTTATTTCACTTAGCATAATGTCCTTCACTTTCCTCTATGTTATTGCAAATGGCAGGATCTCTTTTTATGAGGCTGAGGAGTAGTCCATTGTGTGTAGATACATCTCACATTTTCTTCATCCATTCTCATCCATTGATGGACATGTCATTGATAAGTCCCACTTGTTTGTTTTTGCTTTTGTTGCCTGTGCTTTTGGTATCATATCCAAAAAAAAATCATTGCCATGGCCAGTGTCGAGGAGTTTTCCCCTATTTTCTACTAGGAGTTTTATGGTTCCGGGTCTTATGTTTAAGTCTTTAATTCATTTTAAGTTAGTTTTTGTACATGGTTCAAGATAAGGCAGAGGGAGAGGGAGAAGCAGGCTCCCGATGTGGGGCTCGATCCCAGGACCCCGGGATCATGACCTGAGCCAAAGGCAGACGCTTGACCATCTGAGCCACCTGGGCACCCCTAGAATTGTTTGTTCTGTTTATGTGAAAATTTGCACTGGAATTTTGGTAGAGATTGCACTGAACCTGCATATTGTTTTGGGTGTTACGGACATCTTAACAATATTAATTCTTCCAATCCATGAACAGAGGATATATTTCCATTTATTTGTGTCTCTTTCAATTCTTTCACCAATGTCTTATAGTCTTCAGTGTACAGATTTTTCACCTACTAGTTAAATTTATCCCTGAGTATTTTCTTTTTTTGTCTTCTCAGTCATGTGTTTATTAAAAATAAAAAATTACAGCAACAAAATTGAACAAGAGAAGCGTGCTTTATTTTTTCCTGCTATCATAAATAAGGTTACTTTCTTTATTTTCTTCTCAAATCGATCTTTGCTGGTGTAAAGAAATGCAACTAATTTTTGTATGTTGATCTTGTACCCTATAACTTTACTAAATTCATTTATTAGTTCTAACATTTTTTCATGGAATCTTTAGGGTTTTCTGCATATAGAATTGTGTCATCTGCAAACAGTGATAATTTTACTTCTTCCCTTCCAATTAATATGCTTTCTTTTCTTTTCTGATTGTTCTTGCTAGTACTTCCACTACTGTGTTAAATAGAAGTGGTGAGAGTGGGCATCCTTGTCTTATACCAAATCCTAGAGGAAAGCTTTCAATTTTCCCCATTGATTTTGATGTTAACTATGGGCTTTTCATAAATGGCCTTTATTTGGTTGAGGAAATTTCCTTTTATACCTGTTTTTTGAGAGTTTTTAATCATGAGTGGGTGCTGAACTTTTCCAAATGTTTTCTTTTACTGCATCTATTGAGACAACCGTGTGGTTTTCATCTTTCATTCTCTTGATGTGGTGTATCACATTGATTATTTGCACAACTTTGCATCTTAGGGATAAATCCCAGCTGAATATTCTTTGACCAACTGAAATTGTCTATAGAAATATAGGATTCTCGGTGATGAGTTTTAAAAAACAGAAATGATTTCTACTATTATCTACCAATTGAATGAACCATGCATGCTTATTTTCTCAACAAATTAGTTTGTTGGAGAGAGGATCTATATCATCCTAAACCGATTTTTATCAAATATTAATCCAAACTTACATGCTGGTTTATTAAGTAAAAGATGGAATCCAGTGCCAAATTTTATTGGGGGCTATAATTCATAAATTCTCCTAAATCTGACTTTAGGAGAATGCACTTTGAGCAAATATTCAGCCCAATGAGTGCTCATTTGACACTGTAATAGCCTAATAAGGGAAAAGAACTTTCCCCAGGTAAAGTCAAAATCAAGACGTTCATTCAAACACACACTTTCATGGAAAATAGAAGTGAAGTCAGAGCATTAGAAATACGATATAGAATTCTACACTCTAGAGACTTTTCTCCCACAAATTTGTTGAACTTTAAAGTCAGGACAACGGTACCTACATAAGTGATAGATAAATCCTCCAAACATGAGGCAGCCTGCTCTTCACAGCCTGGAAAATTGTTTGTGGACTTAAATACAAAATCTGGCTTACACATCTAGGATAAACAGGTGGTTTCATAAATGACAATTCTCCCGTATTTTCCCTCTGTGAACAGGATCTTGATGAAAATCAGTGTTCTAGAAAAAAGAAGTGCCTAAGAACTTTCTACTTTTAATGGGTGCAGAAAGGGTCAGTACTGGACACACCAAGAATTTACCAAGAGAAAATACACAGAAAGGAGGACAAGAATGCAGTGAGAGAAACACAGAAATAGAAACAGAAGTCAGAGGCAGCCATAAAAAGAAGGAAGTTCTATGAACACAGTCCAGGAACTGAAGGTCACCTCACCACATATCACTGGCCCTGGGCTCCGTTGATAGCACGCATTCACAGAGCTGTACTATTACCACCCTGGAGCATGAGAAAGTGATTTGGAAAAGTAGTTGCACATGGTAATGAGCCGTTATAGGCGTCATTCCCCTCTACTGGCTGAGCTCATGAACTACACCACTCATTTTCATTTTATCACATAAAAAATACAGGTTTGTGACCAAAAAAATAGAGAAAGAATATTAAAAATTCAGTTCGTTTCTGGGCACTCGAGGGTACTTTCCATAACTCGCTTCTCTTCGTTTTTTTCTTGGTTTGAAAATGAAAACAAAATAAAAATAAAGCTGAAGTAGACACAGCTAACGTCCCCAGCAACCAAGCGATCTCCACACACCCCCAAAATTCCTTGCCATAATATCAGCACAGCAGCCCTTCTCACCTGCTTAACTGGATGCATTTGGATCCAGTTAAGCCTCAATATAACTTTGAATTTTTTTCTTCCACCCCATACCTGCAGCAAAAATGGATAGTCCCCTTGCAACTTGACCCAGAAGTCAGGTGGTTTCTGGGTAAATGTCTTCAAGGACCTGTATTTAAAAGTGTCTTCTCCTGAAAGGCAGGAGTGCCGGCCAGAAAGTTGTGGACCTGTTAGTGCAGCCCAAATCACCCCGGTATTGAAATCAGTAGCATCCAAGATCGCATCCCAGGATGGCCCCCAATTAGCCTTCTCCACAGCAGGCCGGATGCTCATCGCCAAGTCTTGGCAAAGGCGGGACGCAACCTAAAAGGGTAAGATGCTAATCTTTCCCTCCCTCACAGCAGTTACAATGAATTCCTTTTCTTTTAGTGTTCAGTAATACCTTCCCCACAGTATTTAAGGCATATTATTTATAGTCTTGATAATAATATTCAAAACTCCTTGATCTTCATCTTACACAGTGACTAACTAGATCTTAATATAAATTCAGGAAAATAATGAGAAGCTGAAATAAACTATTATAATTGGACAGAAAGTGGTTGTAAAAGGGGAAGCATGCAAAACTGTCCCGTTTTAGACATCTCCAAGACACTTTGAATTATACAGAGTAAATTTTCTGGGACAGTATCTGAGTAGTTGACTCTTTTAAAGAAAATGAGATACAGTTGACACTGGAGTAAGAATTACATTTATTTTAATCTGAGTTCCCCCTCACTGTACAAAATGAAATATAATTAATATTCATGTCAATAAGATAAAAATACTACTATTGGAGGTAAATTTGTGATCGGAAACACTACAATGAAGATGTAGCCAACTGATGGATGTCTAAACTTGCAACATGTTCCAGGAAATATGAACAATGAACACGTCTGTATGTGTTCTTCAAGGCTCCCAAAGCCTTAAATAGGGCACAGAAATTGATAATGTCCATATGGATCTCCTTTGGGACCAAAGTCCAAGAAAGGATGGTTCTTTGAACCTCTTGTGGACTCAGGGACAAGGCAATATGTGCACAACTTGCCCGTTGCCCAGGCAGTAGCCTAGCCTAAAAATTTCAAAGAGCAGAATAAGATTTTAAAGCAGTTGAACATGTAATGGTTTATCATTAAGGGGAAAAAAAAAAAAAAAAAACTTGGGCTTTCTTTATCACTCACTGGTGAGGAAATCAAATCCACCCTACAAAGAATTTGGGCCCTTGATGGATTCATTCCGTAGTAGTTGGGAACTCCATTTGGGACGTAATGCTCATTGGTTTTTCAAGATTTGCTCAGATTCTAGGTTTGAGACAATACAAAGCTTATATCTGCAGCTTTCCAAGGTTGTTTCAAGCTAATTCGTGAAGTTCAGATCTATGATACAACATGCTTCTGTGTTCAGATCATATATCTGAGTTAGCCGGTATCAGATGTCACATCTTAAAATTCCTACCAGGAACAGTTAAAATGTTTAAACAACACTCACGTGTAATCACTCATTCATACAGTCATTCAATAAATAGTCACGGGACATTTTCTCTACTAGGAAAAGTAGAAGGCATAAAGATCCATCTGACACAGGCCTTGTCTTTAAAGAGCTGCCATTGAATACGAAATAAACTACAAGGTAAAAAAAAAAAAGTAGCGAGAGCTCCCAAAGAGAAGTAATTTAGGGCTGTGCGATCTCGGGGGAGGACAGATTTGTTCTGCCAGGCGCTGTGTCAGCATACAAATGCCACCTCATCTAATCCTCATGTTAAGGACTATTTTTCCCGTTTGACAGCAAAGGACACTGGCAGATTTATGTGACGTGGCCATTGTCACCGAGACAGTGAGCAGGGAGGGCTGAGCCCCAAGCTCTGTCTCCCCCCGAGGCGGCAGCCAGCAGCCCTGCACTCCGAGACGGCTCCCCAGGCTATCTTCTTCCCGAATGCTGCTTCTGCACATCTACCAAGATGTTCGTTTCTAGGCATCCTGTCCATTTAATCTGCTTTTATTTCCTTTTTTGAATTTTAAAAATCATCAAATACTGAGTTTGTAGTCAGTCCCCTCAGAGTTAGCAAAAACGGACTACATTAAACATTAGCTTTTAATCGAAGTCAGTGTTTTCAAGAAATGAAATCTCATCTCATATGTGCCTACCATGAATTCTGCAAAATGGACGAAGGTAAAAAATACTGACAATTACTTAAAAAAAATACCCAATTAGAGTCTGGTAAAGGTTATTTATGAGGCTTATGTATCGTGACCCTCGTGGAAAAAAATCAATTCAGGAGATCAGTGTGGAAGAATAGGATTTCATCCAAATAGCTAAAACTAGTGACAGCAGAAACAAGGAGAATTTCTTCAAGTTCAATAACACACCAAATGAAATAGATGGCTCTAAAACACCGCAAGGAGGGTTTGAACTGACTTCTCTCTATTGGGACAGAAAGACAGGGAACTTTCTAAGCAGCTCCATAGATAGACATTAGAAAATATTTTTCAAAAACACTGCAAGAGATGCAAGTGTGTAAAACAACAGGCATTTAAAGACTGGCATACTGTGTCCGGCCAAAATGCGAAGGCATAGTGGGAAAGAGTTGACTAAAACAATAGAATGAGGCAGTTGGAAGATCGTATAGATAAGGGAATTGCGGATCTTTTCACACAAATCCACAGTGTTCAAACCCATTTTAGCTCAACATTTTAGTTTTATTTTAGTTTTCAAAATACTGAACTGAAGCTCCTCTCTGGTACCATAGACCGACATTCAGGCAAAAACCAAAGTATCTGGGAAACATTATGGGGAGGATTTTTGTTTTTCTTTTTCCATCCAAAGTCAGTGTTGGATTTGGGAACATTGGGGGTTATGTTGTGTTTTGTTTTGTTTTTTATACCTGAAAAATAAAGGAATAAATAACTAGTATAATTTCCTAATCAGTTCAGAAGGCAGAAAAGGAGCTTTAAGATACTAAAATTATCCACCTGCTATTCAATCTTTGAATAAAGCAGTAATTGTATCAAGCTTATCTCTAGTTCGTGCATGTGGCCATGCCTTCTACATACCCACATACACTCCAAATATTCATATACACCTTTAAAAAAAATCTGCTTACAAATAGCCTGGCCTTACGGGTTTTCTTTGAGAGATTGCCCAATGACGTGAGCAGGAAGCAACTTCCCTATTTTAATTTAATCCCTGTGGTTTAAATACTTTCATAAATACTCTAAATTTAAAGTAATTAAAGTAAATACTTCAATAAAAACTTTCATTTAGAGACAAGCAGTTATGAAATAGCCTTCTAAAGATACCACCGAAGCAATAGTTTTACAAAGTAGTTCTATGGTCTCAAAGACCAAATGCTGTAAACTGGTAATAATTGTTTTCCTATCATGCATCTCACTAGAATATTAGCATATATTTTTAACCTTAATTTCTTTTATTAATTGTTTGACAAAGCTGTTATTTATTTAGCAATTTACAAACTCAAAAGCATGGACTTCTTCCAGTACAACGCAAAGCTGAAAGCTACCATTATAGTGTCCCTCTTGTGGGTAGGGTGTTACTGGTTTGCTGTAATAACTCTCCAACACCCCAGCTTCCGCAGTTGTCCCTGCTCCGTGCTCCTGCGTTCAGTCGTGTTGTGACAATATGGCAGCACCAGGCAGTTAGAGGACCCCCGGGTATCTGCTCCCACGAACGGGAGCTCCTGGAGGATGGGGACGCTGTTCCCTCCGCTGCTTCAAGCCTCACACAGCCCCGGACACTGACCAGGCATTTCGTAAATATTTAAGAACTGCCCTGGCTCAAAAGGCTGACCATCCCCACAAAGACAGGGTGGGGTGGAAACAGCAGGGGACAGAGAAGACTTTAACAAATGCCGAAGGAAGACAGTTTCTGAGAAAGCCCATGACAGGAACAGTATCTTGACTAAGGGTTCACAAATTCCTTAAAGACTATAGTCTGAATGTTAACCCCTATGCCCACTATTTGCAGATGTAGTTTTTATGGTTGTCTGTACACCGGAGATAAATGTTTATAAACAGTATATGGTTCTCGGTCATAGTGTGGTTTTGTCATCATTATAAAATCCTGAGTTAAAGAATATGTTTAGGCATTATTAACATAGATTCCTGAACTAGGAGGACACTGTTGAAAGTTGCTGGCAAAACCCAAAGGGGGTTTTGGGTCCAAAGGGGGCCAGAGAAAGTCACAGCACTCCTTAAGACATGGCTCCTTGAAAAGGCTTATTATCCTAATTTAGTATATTAGTATAAATAATATTTATATATTCGCATTAATAATCATTTTACTGCTCTTCAGAAATGATGAGAAATCAACTAGCAAATAAAAACAGGAAAATACCTTTACTCCATAAACCATGTGGTTTGTTGACATAACTGTAGAGATTGCCTTTCCCATAAAAGGCACAGAAAAAAAGTCTAAAATCAGCATGATAAATACAGTGTCTAAATAAATCCAATACAGATAAAAGGAGGAAAAAAATAATTAGCATCCCAAACAAAAAGATCTCAACTTCTCCAAATTCAAGACAGTCATGTTAAAGAATCATTTTTGGTAAACACAGCATCACAGAGAATTCAAAATCTCAGCTAGTGAAAGAAAAATCCTTCACCAAACTACCTCACAATTTGGAACAAAAAGTCATACACATAAATGCTTTATATGCCCCATTTTCTTCCTTGATGAATGTCACAATTTTGGCAAAAATGAAATTCATAGCACCAGCTATTTTTGCTATGCAAACACACTAAAAAGTATTTTGGCTATTTTTCATATTGAATCAAAGTATGTTTTCCATCTTGGCGTAACCTTTTAACTAAATTAACTTTTTCTTCTCAAACTTTACTCAGCTACCTAATAACATGTGAAAATAAAAAATAAAATTCAAGAGGGCGCCTGGGTGGCTCAGTTGGTTAAGCGACTGCCTTCGGCTCAGGTCATGATCCTGGAGTCCCTGGATCGAGTCCCGCATCGGGCTCCCTGCTCGGCAGGGAGTCTGCTTCTCCCTCTGACCCTCCTCCGTCTCATGCTCTCTGTCTCTCATTCTCTCTGTCTCAAATAAATAAATAAAAATAAAATAAAATAAAATTCAAGACAAGTTTAAATTCAAGGCAAATCTCTGAGATACTGACTTTACTAGGTAGCAAGTAATTCCATAAACATGCTAAAACACTCTATTCTGATTTAATGCACTTAACTGAATTCTAATATGTCACGTGTTATTTTAGAGGTTGCATTCCCATCGGCCGCGAATTATATTAAATTTGGAGATTTGGAAACACTGACCTTCCCATGTACAGTGGAATTCTTAATCACTTTCATGTTCTGAAATAAGATTGTGGCCCACTTAACAAACAAGGTATTCACTTAAGGTCAGTCTTCATGATAATTTTATAAAAGGTCTTTACTGTGGCTAATCTCAGAAAACATTATTTGATCCATAGTAGATTCCTATTTGTGTAGCATAGCTGTACCACATAATGTTAAAGAATAATTTTTAAAACTAGAAACTGAACATAATGTTCTTCCAGATACTCTACCAGCTTAGTCATGCACAGTGAAAAGTTTCTACTTCTTTCAAGCAATGATTTTATTTTCACAATTAAGATTTTAATGACTTTATAATTTTATGCAAAAAAAAACAAGAAAACGTATTCTGAAGGAGTGAAAGGGCACGAAAATGTTAACAAAAGTTTGAAAAAAATCTGCTTGCAACACAAAGGGAAAAGCAGAAGAAACCATCTCTACTCCACAATGAAAAGAGGTACTCGGGCAAAAGACCTGTTCTTTCAAATTTGTATAATCATTATTTGAAGATTTATAACATTCACGAGCATTTCTGGATATAGATATGATCATATGTGCACTTTGTAAATATTGGCATTTTTCCTTGACTGATCAACATTCTTAAGTAGAAAAATGTTATGTGGATGTGAGACTAAGTATGTGCTGGGAACTAAGGTAGGCTCTACATCTGCCTCAGAGTTTATGGTACCTGCGTACATGCACAAATGTCTAATGGGAAGTCTCCAATCCAGTAAATCCAGTCTGTAAGAAGGACTGTCCTTACCATGGTTGGAGCTCATGTTGCCTTTCACCGTGGCTGACAGACATGAGTACATTATCAGTAGCACTCTGAATACTTATCAAGGCGAGGCCTTTGGTAACACACCAAAATGTCAAAATAATCGTTTTTGAAATAACTTGATACTTGAATATAGTTTTAAAGATTTTATTTATTTATTTGACAGAGAGAGACAGCGAGAGAGGGAACACAAGCAGGGGGAGAGGGAGAGGGAGAAGCAGGCTCTCGGCCAAGAGGGGAGCCTGATGCGGGGCTCGATCCCAGGACCCTGGGATCATGACCTGAGCCGAAGGCAGATGCTAAACAACTGAGCCACCCAGGTGCCCCGATACTTGAATATTTTTTAAAGCATAGAAAAAATGATGGAAGGATATCAGAACTTTGGTACTTTAGAATTTAGAAGTGTTTTTATTTTGATTTACACATTCCTGCCAAAAGGGAATATGTGGAAGACTGGACATCAACCATAATCTCTTCACTGCTTCGGGCCTCTCACTCATTTCTCACTAGAGCAGGAAAAGCTCATGATACATTGTTAGCCTTGACCCTCGACCCCAGGATTCCATCACTTTCCACAAGGAGCTACAATATTTATTGAATCCACAAGAGACCATTCAACACATATGGGTGGCAATTTCCATTTATCTTAGATGACAATCACACATTTACATTCTACTTATTGAACAAAAAGAGAACTAAAATTATAATATCCATTCATTTTTAAAATATCACAACTCTGAGCCAATTTTTAAAAAGCATTTCCTGTTAAACTGTTATTTAAACAGCAAATACTCTTAGGAGACATTTGAAGCCATTAGGTCCGTTGAAGACGTCTGCTTTCCACTAGGTGGAAGATATATACAAACATTCACACACATCCACAGCAAAGAAACAGCAAAAATAGTCTGATATGTTGCCATAACCTCGCCTAAAGCATCACAGATGACAATAGTAATTATACACAAAATTTACAAGTTTTTGGACCTCTACAAGTACTTCAATTTCCTTCAGGTATAATTTTTTGAAAACGAGTATTAAAGTAACTGAGACACTGAATAAATCGTCACCATAAAGAAGCATAGCACTGAAACTCATCAAATATATTCCATTTTACAGACAAGAAAACAGCCACGGAACTGAAGTGGCTTGCTAAATAAAAGTGGCACCTAAGTTACAGACAAGAATTGTGGGGAACTGTTACAGTTTCATGTAATTATAATTTTTGAATCTTCAAAAAATTCTCCCAATCATTGAATACAGTATTCCTTTTATGAAAAAAAACTTTTTTTAAGTTTAGAGAGCTGAAAGAACTGGGAACTCCTCAAATTCCTTTCCTCGTGATAGAATTGGAATGGACCTTTTACAGTGTATTACAAATTCCAGAGGCAGAAATGAGGGAAGAACTAAGACGACTCAGAGGGAAGAGGAAAAAAACAATCTCCCAAAAACAAGCTACAATCAACATGCCATTTAGATAAATTAGTATCTTCACTCCCCAAAACTCAGCCAGATATTTTTATTTTGTTGGGGGGGGTAATTTCTGATTTATGGAGAGTCTCAAGAATTTGTTGCTTAATTCTACTTTAGTCATAAAATCTTTGGATATCGCTATTTTGAAATATTTTAGACAGTCCATCATCAAAAGCCCTCACCTCCTAAAAGGCATTCAGCCATTTCCTATTTCATGCATTTTGCCCTTTATCATCCCTCCAGAAGACTTTTGAACCGTAAACAATCAGGATTTAAGACCTTTAACATCAGGGGAAACATCAGTATGCAACACACCCTAACAGATATTTAAACTCTCATGTGCTTTCTATAATTTTCCTAGCTACTGCCTAGAGTGGTTATCTAGGACAACTGTAGTGTTTAAACAAGGGTGTGCAATATGGGGTCAAGGGAAGTCGGATGGGTTAATGTTTGTTCAGCACTTTGGACTAGACAAACTTGACACTGGGCCTATTGTACTAAATATAAAAGGTGCTTTATTTGACACAGGAGACCAAACAATAGTAAAGCAAAATGTTAAGTGGAGGAGTTGAGGGAGAGAAGGAAAAAGACCACACCACTACAGAATTGATGTACAGATCCCTCTATATTTAAACATGATCCACACTGAGTAAGCTTTTGATTGCTGCTTTCCATCCCATGAAAATAGGCTCTAGTTTTGCTTTCTGAACAAGGCATTTACAACTACAACTCTTGGCACTGTTGAAAATCTCTCACATCTTTGAAGTCATGTTGAAATCACAGAATTTGCCACACAGAGAGGACATTCTAAAAAATAAAGCTAGAATGTCAAATGAGTAAGTTGGATTATATCATTGCTCAGGCCCCTGCCACCTCTAAAAATCTATGACGTACCTGGGATAATGGAATATGACTAGCTCCATTTCTAAACTCTTCTAGATATCGTTCACTCACACATGTTCATGCACAAGTTCGGCAAATATCCATTAGGACAAGGGTGAAAGGGCCAGTACACCATGCCAGAAGGTATGTGAAAAGGCTAGTGTCTCCCCTGGAGCAGACTGGGTCTTGCCAAAAGGATGGGACCCACCTCAAATTTGTCTGTGGGGAGTCATTGAGGAGATGTCCTATCCCCACAAGTATGACAGAAATTCAGAAGAGGAAGGCATTGTGAATTGGGAGAACCAGAGAGGCCAATGAATACAGAAACTTTTTAACTGGACTTTTAAAGATTTCAATGACGAATGATAAGGACTCTGTTCAGGCTGCTGTTAAAATCTTATGAGAGACTTAGTTCTTTAAATAAAACTCAGTGTCTTCTAAAGTGAGGAAAGAATAACAAAGAAAGGCCTTCATTTTGCAAGAGGATATCAGAATGCCCCAACCCCTCTGCCAGAGAATGGGGGAGTGAGGAAAAAGCTATCCTCATTAAAAAGAAACAGCTGGGCCTGGAGTGCTCCAGAGCCTATAAAACTCACACTTTGTTACTTTCAGATTAATATTCTCTTTGGATCTAAGTCTTCAGCCAGTAAAAGTCCATCTTTAAGAGAAAAATAAGCAAGAGCATTTTCTAGCCAGAAAAAGCAGCACACCCTCATTGTTACATGAGTCTTTTCCTAATAATGTCACTTCTGGTCCTCCTGCCTTCAGTCATGAGCAATCCATTCATTCATCCAACAGTTGTTCTCTGAGGCCCTTGTCTGTTGGATGCCAGAGACATGATGGTGGGCAAGCACAGTCCCTGTCCTCATGTAGCTTACAGTTTAGTAGAGGTGGAAGACAAGCAAGCAGACATTCTTCCTTCGAACGGCTCCACTAATCTGGAAGAGAATGAGTCCGTGGGCAACACCACCTCATAAACTTGGGGTGAGCCAAGAATTCATAGAATCATGACATTCAGAACTGCGGGATACCTTAAGGACTTTGTCCAGATGTGGAAATGGAGGACCAAAAAGATTAAGCAATTTAGGTCAAAGTCTTAAATCTACACCCTGACTGCTGTCCAATGGTCTTCCCATCACTCCACTGAGCCTTCTTCACACTACAGAGCATTTAGTGTCAATATCTTACTATTACCCAACCAATAAAGACTTGATCAATTACCTTTGACATGCACATCAATAGACGAGTAGGGCTTAAGTATCTTTGAGCACATTTCCAACTTTCACATGTTCCCCAATGGGGGTTTAAGGAAATGCAAGTGGGATACTGGGAATAGAGTCTGAATCTCCAGAGGTTTTACCTGCTGCTGTCCCAAGAACTCATTTGCTTCGGTTTTGATCCCAAAACAAATCTCTGTGCTCAATGAAGTGTGACAACATAAAATTGGTTTATTTTAATAGAGATCTCCTATGCCAATACTATTGTCTGTCATCTTAAATATAGTTAGCTACTATATGGTTACCTAATGATCTCTGCAATTGTGCTGCATACACAAAAGATGCTATTTCGATTCATCTAAGTTAACTGGGTTCACCACATAGTACAAATGATACCAAAGAGATTCCCTTTCTGATGTATATTTCTAATTAAACAACTCATTTGAACTGAACAGAAAAAGAACAAATGAATATTTTTAAAAGTGAATACATATGCAGGACAAAAAATAATCTAAGAATTTCCTTTACTGTTAAATGTGAGCTGGAATCCTCACAATGGAAATCTTTTTGTTTTCCTATATTTACCTGAAAGCCGTCAAGAAAATTACCTGAAATTGCATGCAAGAAAACTCTATTTTATGATATTATAATAACATGTCTTTTGAATATGTAACTTTTCCTGGACTTGTCAAATTTTGGTATTTCTATGAAACACTAGAATTTTTTAAAATTTTTACCTCATTTTGTACCGTCCTGATTTCACAGCTGCCCCAACTTCTTCCACCTATGTTTTACTTGTCCCAGTTAAACTGCCCCTTCTCAGAGGTCTATTCTACTCCTGGAAACTCTGCCTTGTGGGAGGCTGGGAAAGGCAACTGGCAGGTTTTGGGAACTTCGGCCCAAACAGAAATGCCCTTTCTCACGGCTGGAGGTAAAGGCTGGGGGGCGCCCAAGAGGGCATTTTCAGCCCTGAGGCCAGTGGTGGTTTGACTTCCACCAAAGTAGAGAAGAGATGAACACTAGGCAAGAACACAACCCCACAAAAAAAATAAAATTAAATAAAAAATAAAAAATCAGTACTACAGCACGAGAAAGGAAAAAAGTAATAGATGAATACCTTTTTAATTGAATTAATGTGTTAAGGAAAAAAACACATGGCTGAAAAATACTTTCAGAAGAGCCAACTCTCCAAGGTTCAGAAACTGATTTCAGAAGAATGAATTAACTAGAAACAGAGGTATAATGCCTGGGGACAATCTTTTCTTTTTTTTTTTTAAGATTTTATTTATTTATTTGACAGAGAGAGAGACAGCAAGAGAGGGAATACAAGCAGGGGGAGTGGGAGAGGGAGAAGCAGGCTTCCAGCCGAGCAGGGAGCCCGAGGCGGGGCTCGATCCCAGGACCCTGGGATCATGACCTGAGCTGAAGGCAGACATTCAACAACTGAGCCAACCAGGTGCCCCGCCTGGGAACAATCTTAAATGCCTAACTCCACACCAGCACTTGCTTCAGCTGACTGGGAGGCATTTCCTTGCCCTTGTCATCATAGAAGGACGGGGTTCTACAGTAGAAAGAATATGTCCCCCGCCAGGCCTGGAAAAGCAAGACGTTGGAAACCATGCACTGGGGAGTGGAGAATTTGCTGGAAGCTTTATAGTGTAAGTCTCAACCAAATGTTTCATTCGTGCCACTTAGAAATCAATTTATCAACAGGTCCCATCCAGTTGGGGCTAAAGGAAATCATCCTCTGCAATATCCTCTTAGCTTTAGAGTGGATTTTCTGCCCAGCAGAAACTCCACGTCAACAAAGAAAGGTGGCAGTCAAGTGATGAGAACACTGACCTGCTTTCCCTAGCCACTCAGGTCACACCCTGCCCCCTCAAGATGTATCTGGATTGGAGGCTGACTTCAAGGAGTGGCTGAAAGGGAACATGACATGCCTGCATGCAACAGACTCAACCACCAACTTTTCCAAGCCCTGGGGCTAGAGCTGCCTCTGTTGAACGTAGGCCACTCCGTCTCATTTGCTTTCTTCCTTCCTTCTGACTTCCCTTCTCTCTCATCCTCATATTCTGATGTGAAATTGAGGTCTTCAGTTTATTCTCACTTATTTTATTTTTTCATCTCCACAGGTCAGGAGATGAAAAAATATTCTCTTGGTTCCCTTTCCAGATGGTGATTGTGTTGTCACTCAGCTTGCCTTATATACAGTTCTTCATCCATTGGCCCAGGCGGTCGAATCAATACTTTGGAAGAAAAAGGATTTGTTTTGTTTTGTTTTTTTAAGATTGTATTTATTTATTTGAGAGAGAGAGTGAGCAAGAAAGTGAGCATGAGCAGGGGGAGGGGCAGAGGGAGAAGGAGAAGACCTGGGGCTTGATCCCACAGTCCTGGGATCATGACCTGAACCAAAGGCAGACACTTAACCAACTGAGCCAGGACCTGAAAAGGGACTTTTTTTCTTTTTAATATTTTTTTAAATTTTTTTATTCTTATGTTAATCACCTTACATTACATCATTAGTTTTTGATGTAGTGTTCCATGATTCATTGTTTGTGCATAACACCCAGTGCTCCATGCAGAATGTGCCCTTTTTAATACCCATCACCAGGCTAACCCATCCTCCCACCCCCCTCCCCTCTAG
>NC_138371.1:104490309-104526307 GCF_054177405.1 Leptonychotes weddellii | reverse complement strand
TATACCACATCTTCTTTATCCATTCATCTGTTGATGGACATCTTGGCTCTTTCCATAGTTTGGCTATTGTGGACATTGCTGCTATAAACATTGGGCTGCACGTACCCCTTCGGATCCTGACATTTGTATCTTTGGGGTAAATACCCAGTAGTGCAATTGCTGGATTGTATGGTAGCTCTATTTTCATCTTTTTGAGGAACCTCCATACTGTTTTCCAGAATGGTTGCACCAGCTTGCATTCCCACCAACAGTGCAGGAGGGTTCCCCTTTCTCCACATCCCCGCCAACATCTGTCGTTTCCTGACTTGTTAATTTTAGCCATTCTGACTGGTGTGAGGTGGTATCTCATTGAGGTTTTGATTTGGATTTAAAAGGGACTTATATTTAATGAAGTAAGGTAAAAGGAAATCTGAAACGTATTCCCCCATCAGTATTTTGTAGGACTCATCATGGATGAGTCTCCATCCCACCCCACCCCACCCACAGGCATCCCCAACAGGTGAAGCATCAATATTACAATTAACATTTGTAATTCTCTTTTATCTTATCTGACTATTTCAGACAGCTTTTTCCTCAGGTGCAGATTTTTAAGTCTTCTAAGCATAGATTCTCCTGAATTTCAACCTGTAATGTCTGTGTTTTCCATTCTGCCATCAGTTTAAGGATAAAGGTGCTAATAAAAAAGGTATTATTGTAAATCACTTTGAATCAAAGTGAAATTCTTGATCTATAAAAAAAACCAAAGTTATTGCCATTCACATAAACAAGACTGAAGGTTTATCTGTTGGAACAGAGCATCCGATTTCATGATGATATGAGTCATTTTTCTTGTTGACTGCTAGAAACTAAGAGGCACATGATTAGAAGCTTATTATAATCATTCTGGTGAATTTTTTTTGCCATGGATCCAGATTTTATAAGGGGAAAAATTATTTAAACCTTTAGAAAATATTTAATGAGAATATTCTTACTGGAAATATACATTTAACATTATTGTTAATGAAAATAAACTTGGTTTAGAAGTAAAGTTTGCATTTTAAGGCATTAACGGGATTTTTATGTGTGCCAACTTATTTTAAAACAAGTAAAAACACACAAACAATAAATCATGGAACACTACATCAAAAACTAATGATGTAATGTATGGTGATTAACATAACAATAAAAAATTTAAAAAAAACAAGTAAAAACAAAAAAATAGAAAAAACAGGTAAAATAATACATGTTTGAGATGAAAGTTACAAATGATCCATATCTATAACAGTCTTCATTGGGTTACAAGTTTAGTAAGAAGAGTCTGTGTATAATTCAACTTTCATTCATTCACTTAACAAGTGTCTATTAAGAGCTTATTATGGGCACCACGGAAATAATAATAAGTGAAACAGATAAGTTTCTGAACCCTCATAGAGGAGGGTCTTCTAATTGAAAAGGCAAAATAAAAATGCTATGAGGCACTAAAAGCCAAAATAAATAACAATAGTAAAAAAATAACCTGCTTATTTAAATGAATTCAAGTCTCTATGTCCAAATGGATTACACTCAAAATACTAAAAGAATGTGCAAATACAGAATCATTACATTTCAACTTCAGAGAGAATGGGAGAAAATTATTAAGAGATTAGAAACAAGAAATGTCCTGAGCTCCAAACACTATGGAAAAGCCTAAAAGAAAATGACTAAGAATTGTAATTTAAGAGCTTATGTCAATCTCCAGAAAAATTCTTGAACAAATTATTAAATATAGGCCTATAAACACTTTCAACGGAGGCAGCAATCACTGAGAACCAGCACTGTCTCACTAAGAGCATGCCTTGACAAATGACCCCACTGCAGTAAGTATTAGAATAGCAAGTGGTGGAGCAGAAGGATGCTATAGACACTTGGTTTCTTAATTTCAATCAGGTATTTAGCAAAGTCTCTCGTAATATTTTTTTGTGTGGGTAGGAATAAAAATTAGAAAGTTAAAAGTACAGCGTGTAGATTTCTAACTGATTGAATTGCCAAAGTCTTTCGGTTAACAAAGTAAGGTCAATTTGAATTCCCAATGATATGCTAAAGTTTTAGTTCATGGCCCTGACTTGGACATTCCTATTTAAAAAAAAAAAAAGAAAGAAAGAAAAGAAAACACAATTCTCAAGCCAGTGGGTGACCCTTTTCAATATATTGTATAACAGGATCATGATTTAGAAGATCTCCATAGACTGGAACAAATGAGCCCAAAACAACAATATCAAACACACTAAGGGATAATCACATAGTGCTTCAATCAGGTTCAAAACATAAACTTACCAACTCCCACAGATGCACCAAATACATAGCTACACATGGAGCAATTCCCTCTGGGAGAAATCCACAGTCACTCCTACATGTTGGGTGAATGAGAAAATGCCTACATCAAAATGCATAAGAAAGACCAAGACATATTCTCACCATAAACCCCATTCCTAGCAGAATGCCATAAAATCAAGAGAGAATCTCCCTGAATAACAAAGGGTTTGGACCATATATCTAGTGCCCCAACTTTTAAGGATATCACCCAAGGGATGGGCTGGCAAAATATCAAGCTCTGAAAGCCAATAGGGCTTGCATCCATGAGTCCCATTGGACTATAGCAAACAAAGAAACAGTACTTAACAGGGCACACAAATACCCATGGCTATCTCCCCAAGACTCAATGCAGAGAAAGCAGGCAAAAAATGCCCATGTCCCAGTGTTTCCCTGGAAGGGACTTGAGTGCATGTTTACAAGCTGCTATCTTAGAGCTTGGCTTCTGATTAGCCCACATCTAGGGGATGGCTTTGATCCTTCCTAGAGCCCAGAGAAGTCAGTGCGCACCTCCCCCACTTCTTTCTCCAACTCACTCCAACAATAAAACCAGCACCAACACCTCTCTGGAAAGAGGTTGCCCAGGTGTCTGGAACCCCAGCTTTTATAGTTGCCGCAGGTAGGACAAACCCCTTCCCCACCCCATCAACCAGCTCTGAAAGCCAATGAGGCTTGCATTCACAAGTTCCACGAGATTATAGCAAACAAAAAGCAGTTTTTAAATGGATACAGAATCACCCCACCCCTGCCAGTGGCTATATACCCATGCTCAGTGCAAAAAAAGTAGGCAAAAGTGCCCATCTCCCAGTTTCTCCCTGAAAGAAATCTTAATCCATAATTTCCCAGCTACAGCCAGAGGGTCATGCTCCTCGGCAGCCTACATTGCTAACTGTGACCCTCCCCTTTGGGACACTGATGAGTCTTGGAGCATTCTCAACTACTGGGAGTTACTGGGAACAAAGACAACAGTGTGAACAATCACAAAGGTTTGAGAGACAACAAGGAGCTTATACCAGGCCGACAATGTTCATCTCCTACATGATACTCAGTCAAGAGTAGGAGAGGTGACTGTTTCATCTGATGCAGAAAAACCAGCACATAGTGTCAAGGAAAATGAAGAAACAGGGAAATATGTTCCAAACAAAAGAACAAGATCAATTTCCAGAAACCAACCTTAATGAAATGGAGATAAGTGCTTTATCTGGTAAAGAGTTCCAATAATGGTCATAAAGATGTTTGCCCACATCACGAGAGCAGTGCATGAACAAAGTGAGAATTTCAATGAAGATATTAAAGATATCTATAAGTATCAAACAAAAACTTATTCAAAGAAATAATGGCTGAAAAGTTCCCTAACCTAGGGGTGCCTGGGTGGCTCAGTCGTTAAGCGTCTGCCTTCCACTCAGGTCATGATCCCAGGGTCCTGGGATCGAGCCCCGCATTGGGCTCCCTGCTCTGCAGGAAGCCTGCTTCTCCCTCTCCCACTCCCCCTGCTTGTGTTCCCTCTCTCGCTGTGTCTTTCTCTGTTAAATAAATAAATAAAATCTTTAAAAAAAAAAAAAGTTCCCTAACCTAAACAGACATCCAGATCCAGAAAGCCCAGAAAGTTCCAAGTAAGATAAATCTAAAGAGATCCACACCAAGACACATTACAATTAAATTGTCAAAAGTTAAAGACAAAGAGAATCTTAAAAGCAGCAAGAGAAAAGCATACAAGGGAACCCTCATAAAACATTAGCAGATATTTAGGCAAAAGCTTTCCAAGCCAGAAGAGATGCCGTAATGTATTCAAAGTGCTGGAAGATAAAAACTGCCATCCAAGAATCCACTACCCAGCAAAGTTTCCTATCCCCATTGAAGGAAAGATAGAGTTTTCCAGACAAACAAAAAATGAAGAAGTTCATCACTACTAGACTAGCCTAACAAGAAATACTAAAAGGATTTCTTCAAGCTGAAACAAAAGGACACTAATTAGGAACATAAAAACATATGAAAGTGTAAAATTCACTGGTATGGGTAAATATATAGTTAAATTCAGAGTGCTCGAATATCCTAATAGTGGTAAATCACTTAGACCTCTTATATAAAGGTTAAATGACAAACATATTAAAAATAACTGTAACTAAAATAATTTGTTAATGGATATATAAAAAGGTGTAAACTGTGACATCAAGAACATAAAAAGAGGGAGCAGTGTGAAAATACAGAGCTTTTGTATGCATTTGAGGTTAAGTTGTTCTCAGCTTAAAATAGGCTATTATAAGATGTTTTATGTAAGCTTCACAGTAACAACAAAGCAAAACCTGTACCAGATACACAAAGAGAAAGAGAAAGGAAACATTTATAAACATTTTACCCCCAACATTAGAGCACCTAAATATAAAGCAAATATTAACAGAATTGAAGGGAGAAATAGACAGCAATACAATAACAGTAAGGCACTTCAATACTTCACTTTCAACAATGGATAGATCATCCAGACAGAAAATCAATAGGGAAACTTTGGACTACACATTAGACCAGATAGACTTACCAGCCATTTACAGAACATCCCATTCAGGAGTGCCAGAATACACATTCTTCTCAAGTACACATGAAACATCCTCCAGGCCACCAAAAAAAAAAAGTCTCAATAAATTTGATGATTGAGATCATATCAAGCATCTTTTTTTTTTACCGTAATGGTATGAAACTAGAAATCAATTACAAGAAGAAAATTAGAAACTTCACAGGTACGTGGAGATTAAATAACATGTTACTGAATAACCAAAGTGTCAAAGAGAAAATCAAAAGAGAAATTTGTAAAATCTTGAAACACATGAAAATGGAAATAAAACATACCAAAGCTTACAGAATGCAGCAAAAGCTGTTCTAAGGAGTTCACAGTGATAAACGCCTACATTCAGAAACAAGAAAGATCTTGAATAAACCACCTAATTTTTTTACATCAAGGAAATGGAAAAAGAAGAACAAACTAAACTGAAATTTAATAGAGAGATTGAGATAACAAAGGTCAGAGCAGATAAGTGAAATAGAGACTAAAAAAATAATTTAAAAGATCAATGAAACTAAGTGACGGTTTTTTGAAAAAATAAATAAAATTGACAAACCTTTAGCTAGACTCACTAAGGAAAAAGAGAGAAGACTCACATAAAATCAGAAATGTAAGAGGATATATTACAACTGATACCACAGAAATATAAAGGATCATAAGTGTCTACTATGAACAATTATAAGCTAATAACTGGACAACCTAGAAGAAATGGATACATTCCTAGGAACATACAACCTACCAAGACTGAATCATAAAGACATAGAAAATCTGAACAGACCAATTACTAGTAAGGAGGTTGAATCAATAATTAAAAACCTCCGAATGAAGAATAAGTCTGAACCAGATGTCTTCATTGGTGAATTCCACCAAACATCTAATTTAGAATTAATACCAATCCTTCTTAAACTCATCCAAAAAATAGAAGAGGAGGGAACACTTCCAAACTCATTTTATGAGGCCAGCATTACCCCAATATCAAAGCCAGACAAGGACACTATAAGAAAATAAAATTATAAGTCAATGTCCCTGATGAACATAAATGCAAATAATCTCAACAAAATATTAACAAACCAATTTCAACAATATATTAAAAGGATCATACACCACGATCAAGTGGTATTTATTCCTGGCATGCAAGGACAGATTGACATACACAAATCAATCAATGTGATACACCACCTTAACAAAGAGAAGGACGAAAATCGTATGATCATCTTAATAGATGAAGAAAAAAACATTTGACAAATTTCAACAAATTTTCATAATTAAAAAAAAACTCTCAACAAAGTAGTCATAGAAGGAATGTACTTCAACATAGTAAAGGCCACATATCACAAGCCAACAGCTAACAACCCACTCAACAATGGAAAACTGAAAGCTTTCATCTACAATCAGGAACAAGACATTTGTCACTTTTATTCCACATAGTTCTGGAAGTCCTAGCCAGAAGAATTAGGCAAGAGAAAGGCGAAAAAAGGGCATCCAAAGAGGAAAAGAAGAAGTAAAATTGTCTCTGGTTGCAGGTGAAAACTCTAAAGTCTTTAGAAAAACTCCAAAGACTTCACACACACACACACAAAAAAAAAACCTGTTAAAACAAATAAACAAATTCAGTACAGTTGCAGGACACAAATCAATATACAAAAATCAATTGCTTTTTTATACATGAAAAATGAACTATCAGAAAGGGAAATAAAAAGAATCCAATCTACAGTTGCACCAAAAAGAATAAAATACCGAGGAATAAGTTTAACCAAGAAAGTAAAAGACACTGAAAACTATGAGATACTGATGAAAGAAATTGAAGAGGACAAAAATAAATGGAAAGACATTTCATGCTCAATGGTTGGAAGAACAGATATTGTTAGAATGTCCATACTACTCAAAGCAATCTACAGATTCAGTGCAGTCCCTATGAAAATTCCAATGGCATCTTTCACAGAAATAAAGCAACCAATCCTAAAATTTGTATGGAACAACTAAAAAACCCAAATAATCAAAGCAGAACAAAGTTTGAGGCATCACACTTACTGATTTCAAACTATGTTACAGACACATAGATATATGGAACAGAATAGAGAGTCCAGAAATAAACTCACACATATCTGGCCAATTAATTCATGACAAAGGATCCAAGAGTACACAGTGAGAGAAAGGATAATCTCTTTAATAAAGAGACTGTTGGGAACACTGGATATCCATATGCAAAAGAATGAAACTTTACTCCTACCTTATTCCATACAAAAACTAACTCCAAATGGTTTAAAGATGAACTTATGACCTGCAATCATAAAACTCCTAGAAAAATATGTAGGATGTAAGCTCCTTGACTTTGGTTTTGACAATGATTTTTCGAATTTGACACCAAAAGTAAAGGTAACAAAAGCAAAAGTAAACAAGTGAGACTACATCAAACAAAAAAGCTTCTGTGCAACCAAGGGAGCCATCAACAAAATGAAAAGGCAGCCTACCAACTGGAAGAACATATTTGCAAACCACATTATCTGGTAAGGGGTTATTATCTAAAATATACAAGGTACTCACATAACTCAGAACAAAAAAATACCCAATTCAAAAATGGACAGGGGTGCCTGTGTGGTGCAGTTGGTTAAGTGACCGGCTCTTGGTTTGGGCTCAGGTAGCGAACTCACGGTCATGAGATCGAGCCCCGTGCCGTGTTCCATGCTCATTCAGCGCAGAGTCTGCTTAAGACTCTCTTCCCTCTTCCTCTGCCCCTCCCCCACCTCTCTCTCTCTCTCCCTCTCTCAAATAAAATAAATAAATCTTTAAAAATAAATAAATAAGGGTGAAGGACTTGAATAGACATTCCTCCAAAGAAAACATACAAATGTCCACAGGTACTCGAAAAGGTGGTCAACATCACTAATCACCAGGGAAATAAAATCAAAACCATAATGAGATATCATCTCACACCTCTTAGGATGTCTATTAGAAAAAGACAAGAGAAAACAAATGCTGGTGAGGATGTGGAAAAAAGAGAACACTGTTGGCAGGAACGTAAATTGGTGCAGCCACTCTGGAAAACAATATGGAGGTTTCTCAAAAAATTAAAAATAGAACTACCTTATGATCCAGCAATCCTACTTCTGGGAATACATCGAAAGGAATGAAAAAGGATATCAAAAAGATACTTGCACTTCCATGTTCACTGTAGCAATATTCATATTAGCCAAGATAAGAAAACAACTGAAGTGTCTATCAAAAGATAAATGGATAAAAACGATGTGGTATGTACATACAATGAAATACTATTCAGTCATGAGAAAGATGAAAATCCTACCATTCATGAAAACACTGATGAACCTGGAGGGCATTATGCTTAGTGAAATAAGCCAGACAGAGGAAAACAAATACTGCCTGGTATCATTTATATGTGGAATCTTTTAAAAAAGAGAGAGAGAGAGAAATGAAAAAGTCCAGCTCATAAAAACAAAGTAGAATGATGATTGCCAGGGTCTGAAAATAGGGAGAGGCTTGTAAAGTGTTCAAACTTTCAGTCATAAGATGGATAAGATCTGAGGATCTAATGTGTAACACTGTATTGTGTAACTAAAATGTTCTAAGAGAGTAAAACTTAAGTTTCTTCACCAAAAAATAAAAATAAAAGTAAAAAAATATGTGAGGTGATGGGCGTGTTAATTAACTCCATGGTGGGAATTCTTTCACAATATATACCTATATCCAATTATTATATTGTATACTTTAAATATATTACAATTTTGTCAATTATGCTTCAGTAAAGCTGAAAAAAACAATATATTCATATGCATATATGAAACTAGAAGTACAAAAAGGAGCCCATTTGTTTCAAATCATAAGCAAAGTAGTGGAGAAAAGTTCAAACAAAATTGGAGAAGTAAAATATTTTTTAAATCATTCTATTTGAATATTTCTCCCCATCTTGTAACTTAATGTATACCTACAGTGGAATTTATTAAGGTCAATAAACTTAATTGTATACTCCAATAAGCTTAAAAGCAAGCACAGCTAATTTGAAAATGGGAGGGATATTCCCAGGGCAATAACTGCTTTCTAAATTTGTCCACGTGGTGATTTTCTTTCATCTTCCCATTAAAGATTTAGACAAAAATAAACCCACTCTGCAAAAGATATTTTAATAAAAGCAAAACTAACTTGAAAAACAAAATAAACTGTAGCAGAAGGCAAAGCCCATGTACCAATAACTGCAGCTCATGTCAAAGTAACATAGAACGGTTTTCCTTCCTTGCGTTTTAGTTTTACTTAAAGAGCAATGTGAATCAAAATTATAACATGGTGAACAAAAAAGTGAACACATTCTTCAACCACATGGGTAGAAGTATTGCATCCAGTCTGTTCAGCCCAATTCTAGCACCCCAGGGAGAATCCAGACAAGCAGAACTATATCCGGGAGACATGATGGATAAACTGGAAAACACATCCTTTGTGGATTGGTGGGTAGATTGAGGAGTGTTGCCCCTTGGAAAGGATCCAGAGAGGGGCATGGAAGCTCCTGGCAGTGCCATGGAAAACAATTTTATTTAATTTATAGAGCTCCAGAAAGTTCAACATAACTCAAGTTATAAGGAAGTAGGCAGAATATTTTACTATTCAAAAGTATGGTGGGCTTCCTCATTCTGAGATAAGGCCTCCATTTAATGAAAGAGGCCAAGCAGAGGTTGAATGGCCCTCTGTTAAGAAAGGAGAGTCACTGAATTGGGAAAAACTTTCAACTGAAGTAGTGGTTTTCAAGATTTATGTATTTGAGAGAGAGAGAGCAGGGGAAGGGGCAGAGGGAAAAGGAGAGGGGAAGCAGACTCCCCACTGAGCTGAGTGCAGAGCCCAATGGGGGGCTCAATCCTAGGACCCTGAGACTGTGACCTGAGCTGAAATCAACAGTTGGACGCCCAACTGACTGAGCCGCCCAGGCGTCCCTGAAGCAGTGGTTTTCAAACTTTAGAGTGTATGGTAATCTCCTGAAGGGTTTATAAAACTCAGGTTGCTGGATCTCACACCCAGAGTTCCTGATTCATTATGTCTAAGGTAGGATCTGAGAATTTCTAACCAGAGTCCAGGCAATGCTGATGCTGCTGGTCTGGGATCACACTCAGAACCACTGGCCTAACCAATTTTCCACAATCCCCACGCAACTCAGTTCCAATGCTAAGGATTCTTTTGCGTTTTTTTGGATTCTCAATGATAGGTACTTTTATCAAATATATTTAACTATTCATGATTCCAAAACATGAAATCTCAATGTTCATTACAGTGATCTGTTACTGAATCTCTAATTCATGTTTTAGAAAAAAATTATGAACTTGCATAGGAAATTTTATCAATTGGAATAAAATATTTTTAAAAATAAAACTTTCACAAACTTCAGTTGTAACGTTGTATATTAATGTGAAAGGAGCAAACTCTCAAAAGAATTAGAGATGTATCATTTAAAAGGACATTTTCCACAAGTCTATGTGAGAAATTATATTTCTTGATATTTTTCTAACAATATTATTATAACCCGGAATTATTTTTGTATACAACAAAATATATGTTGAAAGGACTGGCTTTCTAGTGTTTAATCAATCAGCAAATGGTGCATTCTTATTATATGCAATTAGCACAAAGTGGTATTTCAGGAGAATGTAAGATAGTGTTTCTGTCTCCAAAAGCTTGAGATCTAACTAAGGAGAAGAGCTTACACTCCTGAAAAGAAAGATTAGCCAATTCCAAAGATGTGGATAAGACCAGTAAAAGAGATTTTCTTTTATTCATTCGTTCATTCAAAATATTTATTAAGTAACGGACATTGTATTCAGTGATGGGGACAAAATTGAAATAATTACATGAGTAGCATGCTCTGTGCACTCCAGAAACTCAACCTAGCAAGGGAGATGGACATGTAGGGTAATAATCAGTCTGATGTGGTAAGAGCAAAAAGTAGAACTACCAGGCACAGTTGAAGAAACCACAGAAAAGAAGGAACCATTGAGTTGATTAGAGAAGAATTAATAGAGGGAACTCTTTGGGTTGGGTCTTGAGATTATGATTTTTCCAGATAAAAGATAGGGGGCAAAGGTATTCCTGCCTCAAAAGCCCACATGTGCAAAGTCAGAAGTGTGTGAGCCACCTCAGAGAGTTCAGGGGGCTGAAGGAGGCTCTGCAGAGGGCATGATGGGATAGAGTCAGGCACTTGGGGGTGGGGGAGATGGAAGCAGATCACCACATGGAGGAGGATGCTTTAACCTTCAGTGGAGAGTAGCATGACCAGATTCATATTTTTGAGGCTTACTCCAGCGGTAAGAGCAACTGTTTACATGGAAAAGGACAAAAATGCGAACAGCAAAACCATTCAGGAGCCTACAGGAAGTGTCCACAACAACATGATGAGGACTGAATAAAGGTGGCCCCCAAGGAGTTTGGGTAGGTAATGGGTATGAGAATTATGAAGAGGTAAACCCATACATGAATAGCATCCACTAGGAATCCACCTGATTGCTCCAACAGTATCTATTCATCAAATATTTGTTGAGCTCCTCCTATCTGCAAAGTACTAGGTAGTAGCTGCTAATACTCAAGATACAAGGCTCATAACACCAGACAACAGTCCCTGCCCTCAAGAAGTTCAGGTCTAATAAGGGTTACTTAGATAATTAGATAATCACATAAACAAAAATTAAGTTGTGAGGGGGGTGGGCAAAATGGGTGAAGGGGGTCAAAAGGTACAAAGTTCCAGTCATAAAATAAATAAGTCATGAGGATGTCATGTACAGCCTGGTGACTATAGTTAATAATACTGTGTTGCGTATTTGAAAGTGGCTAAGTAGATCTTAAAAGATCTTATCATAAGAAATGGAAAAAGCTGTAATCATGTGGGGACAATGTTAACTAGACTTATTATGGTGATCACTTCCCAATACATACAATGTCGAGTCATGATGTTGTGCCCCTGAAACTAAAATAATGTTATATGTCAATTATACCTCAATTTGAATGAATGAATGAATGAATGAATGAATGAATGAATGAATAGGTTGTGACCACAGCTACAAAGGAAAGGACTAGGGATTATGAACACTTGTAAGAAGGGGGTTAATTTTTACCTTTCCAGAGACGTCAGGAAATGTATCCCTGAAGACGCAATGGCTGAAGTGAGACGGAGGGTGGGGAGGAATCGTCTAGTAAATGGGCATGCTTAAAAAGGGTGGAGCACAGGCAAGTTCACAGCAAATGTGAAAGCTGAGGAAGAGCTGATCTCCTGGGTCTGAATCTCTGAATCATCTGAATAGGCCATCCCTCCCTTCTGCCCCAACTGCAGTAAACAAAACTCTTGAGGTCAAGATCTCTATACCATCTAGCATCTGGGGCTCCATGGAACCAGGAAAGGAAACAAGTACTGATTACTTCAGCGGTGCATCAACCAACTGCACTCTCCCGTCTGCACTTGATCTTCCTCCAGATTCTCTCCATTCCTCTTACACCTGTTGGGGTGTCACCTCCTCTGTGAAGCTATCCTCTGACTACTCTAGCCTGTGCACAAGAAAGCAGAGAGCAATCAGCTGGCTGGTCAGGCTCAGATATGGGCTGTCTGATATCATCATTTCATACACCATCTTTTTTGACAAGATAGCAATGGGAGGGTCAGAATTATGTCACATCTGTTCCTAAGCCACCACACCACTTAATAAAGAGATTGCCAATTGCTTTATTTCTTACCTCATAAAATTTAGGCTTATCGACTTATAATTAAACTACAGACAACATAGAAAAGCCCACACATGTTAGATTTGGAAGGCAAATAATATATTTATCAGGTTTTAAAAAAAAAAGTTTCTCATTCCAACATTATCTCTGTGTACATTCTACAGAAGTATAGCATGGTTGTCCTTGAAACTTGGGAGCTCAATCTTGTAAATGAAAAATGAATCTTCAGGCTAGGGATATAAAAACCTCAGGTAGGCCTTTCCAAATTGGTGTGGGAGTTGAAGGGTTTGGAGGCATTCCAATCTAAGCACAGAGAAACATTTATCATGTACTGGCCAAGTTCATCTTCACTGCTGTTAATATGAAATGTTCAGCAGTTATTTTGGTTGAGTTAGATTTATTACTACTTTTAATTTAAAAGAAAACAATCAAACAGAAGAGGGTTCTTTCTTCTCTCTCATCAAAACATTGGTATTCCAGAGACAGAGTGGTTAACGATAGAGAAATCAGAGCTACATTCCATCAGCTAGAAGGAAAGCTAGTCCTCATCACATGAGGAATTAAGAAGAGATATTTCCCTTCATAGGTGGACAAAACATTTTGAAACATTCAAAGCCGAGGGCAGGTGTCTCACTAAAAGCTTTTGTAATTACTTATCTTCAGCTTGTGGGTCTTTGGCTCTGCTCCCCAGTGCCCCGGATGCTGCAGTTAGTCAGAAGCTGCTCAGAGATGCCTCTTGATGAAAGCTTCATATGGGTTTCATTCTGCTGACCACTCATCAAGTATCCATAGGGCAATAAAAGACTTGTTTACATAGCCAAAAAAAGAAAGACTTTTGAAGGCACAACAAAATTGTTGTGCCTGTTTCCAAATACAACCAAAGATAAAATTAGATGCTACCCAAAAAAGCATGTTTGTGCAAACTTTTACCAACTTTAGGGTAATCATAACTGTAATTTAACTGAAGATAGTTGGCCCAGTGAATGTGTCATGTCAAAATCTATACTATTCAGTACTTTGTGTTCTAATGACATTTTCTGCTTTGAAAGTCTTCTGACCGTAACAATCTAGAAACCCATTGGTCATTCCTTACACCATGTTACAAACAAGACCTTATTTTCTGGCAAGATGTCAAAAGGCCTGGCCAAACAGCTACTTTTTCCAAGTACAATTGATAGCGGATGACAATGTCCAGCTCTTCCCTAAATTCTGACAACTATGTAACAACAAATAAAACACATTCCAGTGATTTACTGTTTTAATTCTACATTGTTGTGCTCTGTGTTTCTTTAAGAAAGGTGCAAGTGTATGTACGAGATCGGGAAACACTGTGGTTGCCATGGTAATTATCTGTGTTTAGAGAGCGTGTGGAGTAAAGGTCCATGTCGTAGTTGAAGAAGAGTGCACGTTAACGATGGCTTTTCACGAGCCTAAATCATGTTAAGTCCCCGGTTTCAAAGAAATGTTAAAAAAAAAAAAATGTAAGCTTTTATCTGGAAGAGCCATAAGTGCCAAAATGCGTTTTGTCCCAGGGACGCTACTTTCCTCCTAGTGGTTAGATCATATCTGAAGACTGAAGTTAGGACCCAGGGGGCTGTTGTACCAGGGGAAGAGGGGATTTTCTGATCAGTGAGCTTTCCTGGCTGATTTATGCGGGGACTCTTTTGCTCCCTCGCTGGTTTGCAACCTGGTTTGCAGCCCCTGTAAAGTCCCTGGGTAAATCCCAGGTAACTGGTTCATAAGAAAAAGTCAAGTCCTATCATATGCAGGTTGCCATCAGCACTGCCGTCTAAACGGAATTGAGCACCAGCTCAGTATAATGCTGCCCTCATAAAGGGGGGACATGCTGACTGAGTGACTGAAAGAATTGTTTTCGCTCTCTCGGGTCCGCAAAAGCAAAGGGCCTAACAACTAAGCAAAAAAAAAAAAAAGAAAAAGGAAAGAAAGAAAGAAGGAAAGAAAGAAAGAAAGAAAGAAAGAAAGAAAGAAAGAAAGAAAGCAAAAAAAAAAAGAAACAATCCAATTCAAAAATAATCAAAGGACATTGCTCCAAAGAAGATATACAAATGGCCAATGAGTATATGAAAAGACACTCAGCATCACGAGTCATCAGGAAAATGCAAATCAAAACCACAATGAGATACCACCTCACGCCCCCTAGGATGGCTTATTAAAGAAAAAACAAATACAGAAAGCAACATAATGTGGTGAGTATATGGAGAAATTTGAATCCTCGTGCACTGCTGGCGGGAATGTAAAATGGTGTAGCCTAATAATGGATGCATAATGATGGAATTACCATATCCCAGAAATCTCGCTTCTGTGTCTAGACCTAAAAGAGATGAAGGCGGGAATTCGAACAGATATTTGTCCACCCATGTTCACAGCAGCACTGCTCACAAAAGCCAAATGGTGGAAGCAACCTAACTGCCCATCTACTGAGGAATGAGTAAACAAAATGCGGTATATACATACCCCAGAATTCACATACAATGGAATGTGGCTTTTAAAGAGAAGGAAATCCTCTCACATTCTAAACATAGATGAACCTTAAGGACACTATGCTGAGTGAAGCAAGCCAGTCACAAAAAGACACGTACTGTATGATCCCACTTCTATGAGATCTGTAGAGTAGTCAAATTCATAGAAACAGAAAGTTGGATGGTGGTTGCCAAAGGCTGGATGGAGTAGTGAATGGGAAATTATTATTCAATGGGGACAGAGATTCAGTTTGGGAAGATGAAAGAGTTCTGGAAACGGAGAGTGGTGATGCTTGCACATCAATGTGAATGTGCTTCATGCCCCTGAACTGTACCATTAAAAACGGTTAAAGTCACAAATATTATGTTATGTACATTTTACCACAAAAAAGAAAAAGCAAAGGGCCTGTCCTACCAGAGGATCTTGGGGTGACTGGTGTTGGTGCAGCATTATTACTAACACGGCAATGGAACGGCCAGCGTAGCTGAGTTGGCCTGTTCTGTAACTAGGTAGCCTACAAATAAAATAGTGACTTTCCCCACTCACGACTTTCACGACAAATACCCAAAGCAAAAATTTTTGCAGCTGAGTGATAGTCACAAAAAAAGTCATCCTTCAGGTTCCTCAGATCCAGTTGCCCATTAAACAACAATTGGGACTGTCCAGCAGGTCGGGCCCTGGAGAAAGGCAGGAAGCATCGACATTCTGCATTGGACTCGGCTCTGAGAAAATCCCGTGCCGGATAGCCTTTCCTCACTCGCTTTCCTGAGGCTTAGGCAGATGTTTTCAGAAAGTTATTTCTAAATATTTCCAAGCTTCTGACAAGGAAGATCACAAATTAATTTTGGAAAAATATACTCACTCAAAGAAGAGGAATAAAGGAATAACAGAAGACTTCCTTAGGAAATAAACATTGGCTCATGGGTCTGCAAGTTAGGAGAAATTTGTATACTACTAATAAAAATCAAACCATGAGTTTAAAGCAAATTGGATATGTGCTGTCTTATTAGGGGGGTGCTTAGGGTGGGGGGAGGAATGGATGGCGTGGAGATTTACAGGCTGTGAAAGAATGGAATGTTGCTATAAGCAGATTAGTTTGAATTATTGGCCTGGAAGCACAGGAAACTCTAAAAAGATGCAAAATAATCAAGAAGCAGTGATAATGGTATATTAAGAATGGGGGAAAATGCCTGTTTTGTGGATTTGTGTGGGCTTCATAATATTTGAAAATACAAAAGTACAAATTAATTAGGACACAAGTGTAATTAGATTATTATGATTAGCTTACTCATAAGTTTTTTTGACTAACTGACATACATTCTGCAACCAATTATATACAAATAAACCATGCCTATGCGTTCTAGAAATGTGTGTATTTATTGATTCGGCCATGTGTTCCAAACAGGCGAATCACTGGATCTGGCTTGTTAAGCGAGAATACGGGTTGTGAATCCCATCTCCACGGTGACATAGCCTGTCCTTGTCCACTCGCTGACCACAGGAAAGCTGTGGCCCAGACCCCGCTGAAAGGCAAGCAGAGTGGACTCTGAACAGTATTCATCACACGGGACTCAGCAAAGCTGCTCAACAATAACCCGGGATCAGATTCCTGATGAAAACGCCAGATTCTTGGGAGCAACTTAAAGCAACAGAGTATCTTAGGAGAACAGTTGCGGGTATAATAAGGGCAGCTCGTGCTGGCTGAAGTTAAAATTATTTAGGATGACACTTCACCTACTTAAAAGAATCCTAAGAATTTAGGGGTTATTCATACAAGGTAAACTTATTTCTACAGACGGCAACAGAGTTGATTCCTTTCAGTGGAACTAAATAATGCCCCCAAGAGAGAGTGTTTCCTTCATATAGGGGAGTACTTAACTACTAAAAGGATTTTACTCATTCTGGCTCAATTCCAGGATAAGAATTCGACCTCTAATTGTCAGGAGATCCATCTTTAAGAAACATGTTATCATGTATCAATCCTCTATCACCATGGTCTTCATGCCACCAAGGCTCGCTTTACAAATATTTATTTTAGGGGTTGGAAAAAGTCCACACCACATTTGGTAGTAGTTTTATTTCACTTACTTCAAAAAAGCATAGTCAACTGTGTGATTCATTGCAACTTTCTTTGTTGAGTTGCTCTCTTAGAGTGCTATAGAATTGAACTAGACAGATCTTTTTAAAGATGAAGGTTCTTTGTAAATACAATCTCTTTGGAATCAAAGCATATTTAAGCCTCAGCCTGTATTGAAGCGAAAGATCTTTTCAAAAAGAGTGAGAGGAAGTTGGGTTTTTTTTGTGGGGCTTTTTTTTTCTCCTCGGGTAAAAGAATAAGACAGCATATGGTATGTAGTGGGTGGTTGTTCTAAACATAACATGGATGTTCAACCTAAAATGGTTTATTGCTCTCTGCACATGGAACCAGCAGCTAAAACTGATCGGTGAAGTTAGAGATCAGCTGAAGTTAGAAGGAAAAAGTTCAACATCCTGGTATTCCCCAAAGTAATGTTTATCAATTAACCTTTGCTCTCAACACCACTTCATAAAACAGCATTTTCTGATCATTAATAACAATAGCTGGCTCAGCACTTAGGATGGGCCACTGTGCTAAGTGCTTCATACGCATGATATCCTTTAAACCTCAGACCATCCCTACGAAATAAGAAATACGGTTTCTATTATACTGAGGAGGAAACCAAAGATCGGACGGCTTATAACTTTGTAACATCCCACAGTTATTAAGACTGAGTCTGAATAGCAAATCCCAGGTTCCTAGCCACAGCCAGGTTTACCTCTCCAAAATGCAGCTCCGAGTTTTTCCTCTGTCCTTAGAAAGAAAGCCAGTCGAGTTGGCCCGTTATTAAGATTTTTTGCACGGCGGAATTCAGCACTTGAATCACAAGATGGACCAGCTTCTCCAGCCATTAATTGAGTGGAAACGCTTTCAAACGGTGAGTCTCACACGTCATGCAGGTTCTGGTGCAGCCCGTCCAGGGCAGGTCCCAAGACTGCATTTCCTAGAAGCTCCCAGGAGATGCTGATGCCACCGGCCCGTGTCCACACTTTGAGGAGCAAGGGGGAGGCAAGCATAAGAAATCGGCCCGTTAGACTTTAAAAGGGAATCTTAAACACCAGAACGAGGTAGAGTATTCAGTAAGACACAGAAGACACAGTTCAACACTTCAGAAAACCTCTCCAATGGCACCCAGTCCCCCAATCCTACCCCCACTTCTGCCCCTAACTCCCCTAACCCCACCTCACCCCCTAGAAGTGAGGTCCCAGAAGGCAGATAGCCATGCAGCAGCCATTTGCTCTCAGACCGGTTTGGGGTCAAATCTGAATGAGCATTTGGACAAGTGGATTTGCGATTTTCACAACTTGTACAAAAGTAGAACATTAATTAAATAAATTGTGATTCCACTATATAAGGACCAGACAGCCAATGACATTGTAGAAGACTATTTCAATACTTTAAAAGATATTCATGGTAAGTAGGAAGAGATGATTATGATATAATATATATTATGAGGAAATACTAGAAGGATCTACACCAAAGTTTCGATGGCAGTTATCTAGGGTTAGGATTTTAAGATAGTTTTATTTCTTTTGCTTATCTATATGTTGTAAATCTTTTACAATTAACTTGTCTTATTTTTGGAATAAGAAGAAAAATCATTTTTTTACTGTATATTTTTAAAGATCACTCTGAACCCATAATGATTCTTAGCAACACTGAGGTGGATGACCAGATGTTGCGGACCTCTCAATGTAGGCAACAGAAAGCAAACAGAACCATCTATAAAATATTCTTACCAAAAATGATGAGGCTAAACCTAATCAATTATCTAGAGCTAACCTCCATTTACAGGAAATATGGTGGGTAGAAGACCAAGTTCAAAGATTGAACAAGGAAACCAATGGTTGAATCCAGAATGTGGGACATTCTATAGGAAAATGACCCAGTTTCTGCAACAATGACATGAAGGGGAGTGGTCTGCTTTGTATTAAAAAGAACTGGAGAGACATTATAAGTAAGTGCAATCGTAATACATTTATGGAGTGTTATGGACTGTTTTCATCCCCCACCCCAAATTTATATGTTGAAGCCCTAATCCTCCGTGTGAGAGTAGCCGAAGGTAGGATCTTTGGGAGGTAATTAGATTTAGATGAAGTCCCAAGGGTGGGCCCCCATAATGGAATCAGTGCCCTTATAAGGAAAAAAAAAAAAAAAAAACAGAGAGAGAGAGAGACCAGAGCCCTCTCTCTGCCACATTAAGTATGTGCCTTAAGTAAGAAGGCAGATTGCTGCCTGCAAGCCAGGAAGAGGTCTCTGGTACCTGATACCAAATTTGCCAGCACGTTGATCTTGGACTTCCCAGCCTCTAGAACTGTGAGAAATAAATGGTTTTTGTTTAAGCCACCCTGCCTATGGTATTTTGTGATAGCAGCCCTAACTAACTAAGCCTCAACAGAACACACCAAGTGTAAGAAAACATTTTTGAGTCAATCAAGAAAATTTGGTTATACAAGTAATACTGATTTTTAGGTGTTCAAATAGCATTGTGATTGTGAAGGAAAATGCCAATATTTTTTAGAGATGCAGTCTGAGGTACATAGGAATAAAATGTAATGATGGTACAGCTGTTTTAAATGCCTCAACAAAAATTGTATAAATGGATAGTTTAGGCAAAGCAGGAACTGTCAAATCTGGGTGGACATGTAAGTGCGCACTGTGCCCTCTATTCCCCCTATGTTTGTGTGCTTGAAAGTTTTCACAATATGATATTTTAATGGGTCTCTAATCTTTCTACACTCAAGTAAAATATCACAGCAAACTAGGACACAGATCCACCTGAGACACACAGATGCTTTTTAAACTGGAGGGGAAGGCACACACTAATGCAAATTGAACTTCCAAATATTTCACATAAACTCACTTGAATAATCAGGATAGCTGAAAGATCTCTGGATTTGGGGAACTGTGAAGAAACAACAATAACACTGTAACAAAGCTGCAAAGATACTGGTAAAGGCTGGCCTTTGAATCCAGCAACAATTTGCCTGGGTTATCAGAAATATAGAGAAAATAATGAGGGTAATAGCATGTATACAGCGCTTGATGGCTTAAATGTATTTTCAAGTACAGCATTTTATTACATCTTCTTTTAATCTCCTTTACTTCAATTTTAAGGTGTAAAGATGATTTTCCACCTATTATAGAGATTTCTGCTATTAAAAAAAATTAGAGGGATCATTCATTCGATGAGTAATTAGGACATGCCGGGCACCGCACTTGGAGCTGGGGGGTCTAAGAGAGACACGGTCTGCAGCTTTGTCAACTTCACCCTGCCAACCAGAAATTTTTTTCCCCCTCTGGATCTCTAAAATGTGAATCTGACTCTATCATCCCCCAGATTAAAAACCATCACTTCACAAGAGCCAAAAGGGGGAAACAATCCAAGTCCCCATCAACCGATGAATGGATAAACAAAATGCGGTGCATACCTACAACAGAATGTTATTCAGCCTTGAAAAGGAAGGAAATTCTGACATGTGCTAAACTACAACGTGGTGAACCGTGAGGACATGATGCTATGTGAAATAAGCCAGCTACAAAAGGACAAATGCTGTACGATCCCACTTACATGAGGTTCCTGGAGTAGTCACATTCATAGACTGAAATTAGAGTGGTAGGTGCTGGCTCTGGGGGACGGGGAGTGGCAATGATTGTTTAATGAGAACAGAGTTTCTGTTTGGGGAGATGAAAAAGTTCTGGAGATGGACAGTGGTGAGGGTAGCACAACAATGTCAATGTACTTCATGCCACTGAATTATACACAAAAATGCTAAAATTGGTGGGGCGCCTGGGTGGCTCAGTTGGTTAAGTATCCGACTCTTGGTTTGGGCTCAGGTCGTGATCTCATGCATCTTCAGAGCTGCTGAGCACAGAGTCGGCTTGAGATTCTCTTCCTCTCCCCGTGCCCTTCCACCCCCTTCTCTTTCTAAAATAAATAAATTTTTTTAAAGAAATGCTAAAACTGTTTAAATTTTATGTTATGTACATTTTACCACCACAACAAAAAGTCCTTCCAGAGCTATCACCTAGAAAGGAATCCAAAGTTCCTTAAAATCTAAACTCGGGACCCAGACCCTACCTATTCTTCCAAGCTCTGTTCAGAAGTCACACTAAATGATTTGCAGTTTCCAGAATATTCCCACAGACCTTTTCTTTCTGCCAGGAGTGTATTTTTCTTTCTGGGCAAGAGTCTAGCCTTGTGCTGAAGAACAAGGGCTGTGGCATTGCACTCCCTACATGAACTCCCTGCTCTGCCACTTACCAGCTACACCTGTTACCTTACCTTTCAATCCTGTTTCCTAATTTGCAGAATGGGCACAATACGCCCACAGTCATTATGAAAGATTAAATGAATTAGTACATGTAAAGCACTTAGAGTTGTGCCTGGTACCCTTAATAAACAGTCATTTGCTGCCCTGAGAACATCTTCTGATCCTTGAGAAGCAATGCCTAGGACAAGATAGAGCCTGTGAAGCCACCCGTGTCTCCCCACCCTCATCTCAGGAGGAGCAGGATGCTCCTTCCTCGGCACTCCTAGGTAGAAATATATTTTTTTAAAGAAATAGGTAGTGTCATTATTTGCGACTCTCCCATTAAACTGTGAGGGGCTGTATTTTGTCTCCTCCCCAAGTGCCATGTGCAGTCCCGGGCAGGCCCACACCTCGTAAACTGTCGGCACAAGTTTGGTGAACAGCTGGGTCCACCTTGTGGGGAGTGGTCCCACGTGGAGTGCAGGATTGAAGTAGATGCCCCTGGATCTGGGAGTCCCAGATTTCCTGCATCCACACTCAGCATCTGCAGGCCACCTCTGGCCCTCTGTGGCAGGACAGGGAAAGAACGCACACATTCCCGAGGGCTGGGCTTCCCTCCGCCCCCAGCGCAGCCCATCCCATCCTTGCAGAGGAGCCTTCATTTCTCTACAAGATTCAGGTATTTTTGTTCCCAGACACAAGTTGAAGCGACTGCTACCAATCATGGAGGAGGTACTGATTGAGGACCTGCTCTGTGCCAGGCATGGGGGATGCGGTAGCTGCCATGGAGCTGAAGCGCAGCTGAGGTCCCCGTCCCACTCAGCCCTGTTCCTTCAAGCACTATCATGTTCTTGACTAAAGGGGGTTGTGCACGTGTAGACTCTACACAGAACCAAGTGAGGGGGAGCTGCAGCTACGGAGCACATCGTCCCATCATTTGAACCGAGCCACTTTAATCACAAGGTTACCATTGATCGATTGTACATGTAAAAGGATCTCCGTTTCCAGCTTCTAAGAAAGAGGGTTTGTTGTTTGTTTTGTTGTTGTTGTTGTTTTTCTTGCTTAAACCTCTAGTTCTGACATTACCTTGAACTACAGGTAGAGTTAACATTTCCATCTACTCCCCTCACCCCCACCCCACCCTCTTCACAGGATATGTTAAGCCTCAGGAAGAATGCCTTAGTAAACATCATTTTCTGTTTAAACATGTTAATAATTGTCGAATTTGGTTTGGGGGAATGTTTTATTATAATGGCTGTTAACAGGAAGGTCTCCAGCTGTCAAATCACCTCACGTGCTTCATACAGAGAAAAATCTAGGTTTCCCAAGGGTGGTCCAGTACACCTTGGTGGATTAACAGTCTAAGTAGGGGGAGGGAGGGGAGAAGGGAAAGGGGAGAGAGCAAAGTTCACGAGAGAACAAAGAAGGGAGAATTTTCCATCCAAGATACAGTGGCACCTATTTATTCCCATGCTCTGTTGTTTGCAGATCCCCGGCGGATCTTAACAAAAGGCAAGGTCTGTGTGAGCACAGCCTGGGTGGGACCTGAGATCCTGCCTTCCTAACACATTCCCATGTGACGCCGATCAGATGGCCACCCTTGGAACAGCGAGGGTCTACAACGGGCAGAACTCTCCAGATACATTAATAAGCACTGAGTCTTTCATCCTTTTAAAAAATAATAAATCAACTTCAACCAACTATTTTTTGGTCTTGAAGAACTTCGGGGAAAACATTTGAGACATCTATTTCCTCAACCACAGCCATACTGATGCTGTCTAAAGTAGGCTGCAAGTCTTAAATCTCAAGGGAGCCACTTAATGAAAGAGGAAAATACTGACTTGGCAAGAGGTGCAAGCCTGAGAAAAGAAGTTGGGTTCTGTGCTCAAACTAATGAAGAAACACTTTTCCCTCCATCCACACCTTGTAAGGCTTCTCCCCGTGTTCTCCCTTTAGACTACAGTGAGAATAAGGATGGCCCTCACTTTCTAAACTCGATGAACACCTTCAAAAGCTGGAAGTTAAACCTCTACTTATGTTTCACAGCCTCTGGAAAAGTCTTCCTGTCAAGAAGATTCCTGTTATAAATATTTTTGTTAAATAATGAACATTCTTCATTTAACTTCATATAAATCTGAATTGTCCAGAGTTGAGTTGGATGATCTTGAATGAAAAATCACTCTTATTTTTCCTGTCAAATATTCAAGACCTTTTGACTCTCTCAAACCTAAGATTCTACTAATGCAGACATTACATTCTCCCAAGAATTTGGCTGATGTTCCATGAACCCTGGAACCTTCCACAGCCTGGCCTTCCTTTCTGCCTCCGCCCCACTAAAGTATTACACAAACTGAAGGTGAATGGTAGAAGAAGAGCATTTCCCCTTCTGTAACAAAAGGAAATGACCGCAGTGCTCTGGGACAGTCACATCCAAATGTGGCAGGTGCTGGACGGGAAATGTGTCTCTGCACCTACACCTACTCACGAGCAAGCATATAAATGTGCCAAAAGAAACACAATGGCTTTGCCCAGGACCTCTTCCTGATATAATGTCACGGACACAAGTCACAAGTCTGATTCTGACCCTCTGACTCCAATTCTCCGATGATTTTGCCTGTGGGTCTCCCAAAGCCAGGGGTGTTCAAGCAGGCTCCCCAGAGGCAGTGGCAGCAAGATTGGGGGCCCAGCCAAGCACACAGCCCGGGAGAAGAACTCAGCCCCCAAGGCTTTCACACAGTTAATTAGCCCTGGAGCCACATGCCTATTGTTCTCCTGCGTTAGCAGGCAGGAACCTGATGCCAAACTGCTTAGCCCACCAGGCAGAGCACACACATTCCAGAAATCTGGGCTGCCTGCCAAAGCTGCCCCGCCTGAAAGTCCCCACCCCCTGAAACCCAAACCTGGGGACCATTAGCCCAGGAGCCCTGCCTGATCACGCGCTGGCACCGCAGTGCATGGGGAGAGACATGGCTCAGGTTACCAGACCCAACGCAGAGCGAAGAGGCTTAGAAACCAAAACCCGCGCCTCTTGAATTGCACCAAGCGGTGGGGCCGCACTGAGCCTACTCAGGTGCCCACGCCAGGTGGCTTGGTCACCTTCACCTTTTGACTTACTTCTGTGGTTTCCCGAGTCTTAGCATTGAAAAGAAAAGAAAACACTCTAGGACACTTTTATCAGTAGTTTGGTTATGTTGTCAAGCAGTCAAAGTTTGCCTTTGGGTTTGCTGAGTTTGGGCTTTTTTTTCTCCCATTGACAATTGTTCCAAATACCTGACCCCCTCCTTCAGGCAGCATTGAACTCTCCTGTCTGTGTGGGGGAAAGCAAGTTTCAGTTACTTTTAAACCTCGTCCAGTCCAGCACTGGTAAAGCGTCTCCTAGTAGAGCCTTCCTCACGGCTGGGGATACCAGGCGCGCCCCTGACCTTTGCATCAAGAAAAAGGAGGGGCAAGATGTAGAGGAAATTATAAAATAAGAACAAGTAATTCTCTCGAGGGTTTCCAGAGCTTGTCTTTTCCTACATCTCACAACACTGACCTCCCGTCTCTTTCTCTCTTGGCTTTCCTTGAATTTCAATGAACCCAATCTGATGGAAAGGGAACCTTCTGTGACCCACCCCCCCTTAAGCCTTTAGGGTTTTTTCTCACCCCCTCCAAACTCACTGCTCCCCCCGTCCATCTCCAAGGCAGCAAGACACTGTCAAATGCTCCTCCTCCCTTCTGCCCTGACTTTTCTTTCCCCTTCTCCCACACTCCTCCCTTGGCTGATTCTGCTCACAGCCGAACGAGAGTCATCCTTTCCTGTCCCCAAGCTTTGCTCCTTTTACTTCTTCTTTGGTGAAATAATTCCTCCCTGGCATCCCTGTGTCCTTTCTCCACCACAGGTCGAGGATCACCTCAAATATGGCTCCTCCAGGAAGCCTATTTTGATCCTCTCCTTACTCCTGACTGTTTTGTCCTTCTTCTGAACTCCTACAACACTTTTCTAGACTTTTCTTTGGAAACCAGCATAAAATTCCCTTCATTGTAATATTTGTCCTACTTGAAATCAAAGACTGCCTTGCTCAATTTGTATCCTTTACAGAGTCCATCATTACATCCTGCACAAGAAATAGTTAAACTGAATAGCACTGTAATGGCTCCTCCTATTTATTTTAAAACATAGAAGCTGGCGATGAGGTCCCCAGCACCATTTTGGTCTCTCTCTGACTTCCCACCCCTGCCCCAGGAAAGATCCAGGGAGCTGAAAGGAAGAAAGCATAAAATAACTAGAAAATGAAAACAAGTAACTGTGTTCATGTCAGGAATGAAGGAAAAGCTAAGCACTCCAAGAGAGCTTAAATTGGGTAAGCTCCTCTCAGCCCTGCGCCTGGAACACAGACTGATGTGTGCTCAGTTCTGCTCTCCCACTGCTCATGCAAGAACAAAGCCAAACATCAGTCATATTTTAGAGAACATGTCACAAATGCAACCAAACCAAAACCGTGTCATGGAGGCTAGTTGTAGGCACAATTTCAACACTCCGTAATTTTCTTTTCATAGACCCAAATATTCACCAGAATCGAGATCATTCTGAAGGACACGAACAGTGGTGTAATCGATACTTTCTGCTTTGGGGCAGGGAGGTATTGAACAAACATGGGAAGAACAGAAATCAGCCTCCCCCTAGAAACAAGCTTCTAGCCAGGATTTATAGGAATTTTTTCAGGCTAATTTATAGACATCATCTAAGCTTGGTTCACATTGCCATTAAACTCTTACATGGAAATGAAAAAGACTTTTTTAGGGGTGCCTGAGTGGCTCAGTCAGTTAAGTGCCTACCTTCGGCTCAAGTCATGATCCCAAGGTCCTGAGATAGAGTCCCACATCGGGCTCCCTGTTCAGCGGGGAGCCTGCTTCTCCCTCTCCTTCTGCCCCTCCCAGCCCCCAACCCCGCTCGTGCTCTCTTTTGCTCTCTCTCTCTCTCACTCTGCTCTGTCTCTCTCAAATAAATAAATAACATCTTTAAAAAAAAGAAAAAGAAAAAGCCTTTTTTAGTGGTCATTTTGATATTTATTTAAAAGGCTAAAAATGATTAATTTTTATTTTCAAAATAATACTTTCAAATAATTTGAGTAGAAAAAAGATTTAATGTACAAACTACCTTTCAAATGCACTTGTAAAATGCACATATAGCTAAAAATATAAAATATTTTTTCATCACTCAAGCTCTAAGCATGTTTTTCCTTTGGTGAGGTGTTAGCAACAGAAAGTAATGAGTTGAATAAAACCAAGAGAGTAAAAAGAGCATCAGATGGTCCTTTTAGCTTCAAACATCTCTCTTTGAAAATGTTTTCCACTCCACAAATGCACGTGTAAATTCCAAATCCATTTCAAGCATAAGCAGACATTTTAGCCTCTTGCCTGCCAACTCTCTGGCTTCTTCAGCCCACTGCGGAAAACACTTGACATCTGCAAGTAAAGGACAGCATGACATTCATTTACTTCAAGGTCAAAGGTGAAATATATTTGTCATTAAAGTCCTCAGCAAACCCATAGAGCAGTCCTGTGTTGTTGTTGTTGTTGTTTTTTAATGGGACATCAAATATTTTAATGTGGTCAGAGGCACAAACAAGAGAACAGATGTTAATGTCTGGTGATGTCAGCACCACAATATTTTTTTTTTCCCCTAAACTTTGTTCTTTCTCCTTTTGCATAACCAGTTTCTGAACATATTGAAAAGCCACTGAGGAAAACATAGAAATTAATAATTCATCATGGGTCAGTGTCAAAAAGCAGATCCAACGGAAAGACACAAACTACATTTTAAATAGTTTTCCCTTCCACGGGGCACCTGGGTGGCTCAGTCAGTTAAGCATCTGACTCTTGATTTCGGCTCAGGTCATGATCTCAGGGTCCTGATCTCGGGGTCGTGAGATCAAGCCCCACATCAGGCTCTGCGCTCAGCATGCAGTCTGCTTGAGATTCTCTCTCTCCCTCTCCCTCTCCCTCTGCCCCTCCCCTGCTGCACACACTCTCTCTCTCTAAAATAAATAAATAAGCTTTTTAAATAAATGAATAAATAAATAGATAGATTAAGTAAATAAATAAATAAATAAATAAATAGTTTTCCCTTCCTTTTTCTCCTTATTTTGTTGGAGGCTCGTTCCAATTTTTTTTAATGGTCCCAAATATTACCTGTAATTCTTTTTAGGAAATAATACTTTTTTTCTCCTCTAGAAATAGAATGAAACAAAACAAAAACACCTCTGAAAACTCACTGTGGGAGTTTTGAGCTCTTTCTCTGTCCCTAGAATCAGCCGTGGTGACTCTGCAGGCTTCCCCGTGCCCCTGACCAAAGAAGGTCAACCACCTGGTCTAGACAGTTGGGCTGGTGAAAGAGTTCTGGTTCCACAAGCTTGAGAATAGGTTAAAAACCACTGAGTTATACACTTCAAAATGGTGCGTTTTACGTGAATTATATCTCAATGAACTGGTATCTATTTAAAGATAAAAAAAAGCTCCAATAAATATCCCAGTTTTTCAAATCACTCATGCTATCTAGACCAGGCCACGTATGAGCTACTGGCCCCCACGCACAGCTCTGGCCACACCTTTAACTATCATTCCCTTTCTCTTTACTTTCCAGGTGTTCTCAAATCCCTCTCTAAAGCCCTTCTTCCTCTATACCTAACCACCACCACATTGTTCCCCTCCTGCAAAATGTTTTAAATGAATAATTGAAAAGACCCTTTTTCAATGTAACTCGCTAGTCTTACTCATCCTCTCCCAAGTTCTCCACCATCTTACCTGCAAGGGTTACACAATCTTCTACCTCTAAATATCTGCCCTTTCTGCCCAGTCTTCACTCAACTTGAGCTGCAATTCTGGATGCTGTGCTTCTAGTCTCCCGTGGGGACAACTGCTCCCTTATCCACAAAGTCCAGTCTAACCCACAGATAACCCACTTCCATGCATCTGCACTCTCCACTCATTCACCTGGAAATCCCTGCAGAATCAGTTACCAGGTAGTCCAGGGTTCCTGGGCCTGTTCTGACCAAGAATAGGAAGAATGGATAATGTGCAGGAGAACACATCCATGCAACCACAGACTATCTCACTCTAAAGACATAATGACAGCCCCTCACCCATGCACGTTCTCAGTGAACCATGTTGTGTCCACTGGAATGTAGGGGCAGAGAAATCTTTCTGTCTTAGTCACTACTGTGTGTCCAGGACCTCAAACAGTGCCTATACGTAGTAGTCTCTCAATAAATATTTTGTTGAGGGCGCCTGGGTGGCTCAGTCGTTAAGCGTCTGCCTTCGGCTCAGGTCATGATCCTGGAGTCCCTGGATCGAGTCCCGCATCGGGCTCCCTGCTCAGCAGGGAGTCTGCTTCTCCCTCTGACCCTCCCCCTCTCATGTGCTCTCTCTCATTCTCTCTCTCTCAAATAAATAAATAAAATCTTTAAAAAAAAAAATATTTTGTTGAATAATTTAAGTTATGGGAGAAAGGAGAAGTCTTCTCTTTCCAAGGGTATTGACATATTTTGCTTCTGTTCCTTTCTGTGCAATGTGTGAGCCTCTATGCTAACTTGACTATTAATTTTGGACCCATGAACCCTTCAACAAAAGCAGTTTGTCTCCCTTCTCTTTCCTTTTTGGAAATGTGTGTGTTTTATGACACTAACAGATAGCTGAGAGACTAAAACCATAATTATAAGCCTACTCTTTGTTTTCTACCGAAAACAGCAACTCAGTGCTCAAAACACCTTTGTTCCCTTCTTAATTGGTTCTAGACTATGTGATTCCAAAGAGCTGGTGGTTAACTCTTCATAAGTGTTCTCAAACCCCACAAGTTAGACTAGTCCCCACATATATAGCAAAGTTGCCGCCTTTGGCAGGACTATTGGACTTACAGTGTTCATCCATTCCCTCTTGCCTCAGGAATGAGCGCTGACAGCCGCTCCTGCCCCGGGGGAGGCATGTCTTTATCTCTTCCAAAGATAAGCTATCTGACTCTAAGCTTTTCATTTCCCATCTCTGGACCTCAGTTCCTCTATGTAAGAACAGGGCTTTAGTCTGGATCATCAGGAGTCTGAAGACTACCACCCAGGACAAAATCCAGCCCATCACCTGTTTTTGTAAATAAAGTTTTATTGGAAAACAGCCATGCCCACGCATTTACATATTGTCTATGGCTGTCTTCATACTCCAGTGGCAGAGCTGCATAGTTGCAAAGCCTAAAATATCTGCTATCTGGCCTTTAACAGAAAACTTGTACTGATCCCAATCTAGATCATCTCTCCTACGTCCTTCCAGCCTGACATTCCATAATCTGAGCCCTCAGACAGATTTTTATTTTCTATCTCCTAGTTCATGTCAGAAGTTACCTGATGGGCTCTCAGGGAAGTGAATGAAAAAATCTTCCAGTCTCTAAACAAATGTAATAGTTTTTCTTATTTAGACCAAGTCCCTGTGACCCTTTCCACTAGACCATTAATTTTAGCAATGTTTACAGAAAAATCAGTATTTGCAAGGGCCATCATGAAAGTCCAGGGGCCATCGGCAGGAATCAAGTTGATAGTGGGATGTCCTGCTGCAGAAGGATGCAAAGCAAGTGGAGAATGAGGTGTTCCACAAAAGAAGGAAAATGGAGGCTAGAAGATAGAGCTCCATTTCTGGGAAGGCTACAGACTCCTGTGCACTGCAAGTACGACAAGAATAAAAGGGAAAACTGACTAAAATAAAAGGGTTTTTTTAATAGAAAAATTTTTTAAAATACTGAGAAAGAGGAGTGGCATATCTGAGAGGTGGATTTAACATCTAGGGCTTGGAGGGAAAGATGGAAGGAGAAGAGTCACTTGGTCACTAGCAAAGGAGAAGCCAAAGGTTGGGGGAGCAGCATTCCACGTCCTGGTCAGCCCAGGGCCACCTGACGGGCTCTCGGCCCCAGGGCTGGCATCTGCCAGCACACAGGGATTGGCACTGCACACTTTAAACAGGGTATTTTTGTTTGTTTGTTTGTTTGTTGAAACTTTAGGAAATTTATTTAAGCCACAGGGTACTCACTTTTAATATACAGACTGTTCTTTGAAATACTGAATGGTCATTCAAAATTTTTGAACAACTACTACATGTCAGCAATGGGATTGAGAGGTTTGGAGCGTTTTTGTTTTGTTTTGATTTATGTTTTTGTTGTTGTTTTTATTAGTTTAGTACATCATTAGTTTCAGATGTAGTGTTCAACGATTCATTAGTTGCGTGTAACACTCAGTGCTCATCACCACATGTGCCCTCCCTAATGCTCATCACCCGCCTACCTCATTCCTCACTCCCCCACCCTCTTCTGCAGCCCTCAGTTTGTTTCCTGGAGTCCAGAGTCTCTCATGGTTTGTCTTCCTCTCTGATTTTCCCCCCTTCATTTTTCCCTTCCTTCCCCTATGGTCCTCCGTGCTATTGCTTATGTTCCACAACTAAGTGAAACCATATGATAATTGACTTTCTCTGCTTGACTTATTTCACTTAGCATAATCTCCTCCAGTCCCTTCCATATTGATGTAAAAGTTGGGTATTCATCCTTTCTGATGGCTGAGTAATATTCCATTGTCTATATGGACCACATCTTCTTTATCCATTCATCTGTTTTGATTTATGTTTTTAACTGCAATATAGTTGACACACAATGTGACATTAGTTTCAGGAGTACGACATGGTGATTTGACAACTCCATATGTTGTGCTGTGCTCACCACAGTAGAGCTCCCCTCTGTCCCCATACAACACTACTACAGTGCTACTGACTATATTCTTTATGCTAAACAAGGTATTGAAAGAAGCCTGGTCACCCACAGCAATCTGAACCTGAAATACTGAGTTGGACCATTAGTTTTCTTCTAGTAACAGTCTCTTACTGGGCTCTCCTCCCTGATGAAGCTGAGGTGTGTGTTAAGGCAATGAGAAGGGTGTCCACTCTCACAGGGGTTTGGCCCCCAGGCCCTTCACTGGGCTCCTCCGTAAGGACACATCCTACACGCATGTGCACACGTGCACACACGCACACACACACACACACGGTGGTCCTGTGCCTGGACGTTTGCACACCCTGACAAAGAAGTTACCCATGGTGAAGGGTCAGAGGATGGGACAAAGGAGAAACAAAAAGTGAAGGTGGGCAGGAGAATGTGGGACCATGGGCATGGCCTCCGAAGATGGTAACACGCCCTTTAGGTTGGCTAGGGAAGGGAGCAATTCAGGAAGCAAGAGGCACTCCAGAGACAGGGCAAACATCCCCCAGCTCTCCCACCCTCACCTCTACCACCCGGGACCAAGAGTTGTGGGACAAGACAATGAAACAAGGGATTTGGAGCATTCAAGAAAGGTAGATAGCTACCAAATTAATTTTAGCAATGATAAAACCTATTGTCATTAAGAGAAAAAAGGAAATGATACATATATTCACTACATAGGTTCAAGTTTCCAGGTGCTTTTAATATTTTAAATGTAAGTAAATGTAATCTTTGCCTGAATGTTTTTACCAGTAAAAAAAGATAAGAAATTTCTATCATCTAAATTACAAACAGTTTGGATAAGAATCACAAAACATTTGATAATATGCCATATCTTTGAGGCATATGCATTTTTTGGCTTAACTGGGATAATTATGTTTTGAATAAATTACCCTATGCACTGGAAATAAATAATTCTATTGTAAAGTATGAGGAGAAAGTGGTCAATTGGCATAAAGTATATTAAGCAAGGTAAGAGAAGGTGTAGAAAAATCCCTAAAACTTGCATCCATCACCAAACTGTGACTCATTTCTAGAACACTTCCCGTAGCATCTCTGCACTCAAGGAGAGAACCAGGAAATGACACAGATATGTAGAGAGGAATTTCCTGTTTTCACTGCACCATGGGGAGCGGTGGGTGGAACCTGGGACTTGGGGCCCCTCAAGCTTAGGTTCAAATCCCAGTTTTCTAATTTACTAGCTACGTGACTTTGGTCAAGTTGCTTAATCTCACTGAGCCTCTGTTCTTTTGAACCGTAAGATGGTATAATAATGGTATTACACTTGCTTCTTATGGTTATTTCGAGCCTAAGGCAAAATAATCCCAAGTGCTCAGCATGTCTGGTATTCACTCAATGTCAGCCCTTATTCTATCTCTTAGGACTGTAGCAAGAAGAAAATGAAACGTACCAAGCCCCTGGCACATGGTAAGCATTCAATAAACAGCTCCTGGGAGGAATAGGTGGTTATACACATAGAGGCCTGGAAGGAGAAGAATCTCAAGATGCCCTCCAGCACCTAGCAGGATACCATCTCCCGGTCCACAAAGGGAGGTATTTGGGACGAAACTCCTGGGATAGTGTCTGTAACTACCAAAGAACTATAAGCATCAGCCAAGAAGGACTGAGCCCGAGTGTTCTAGTCGCTCCTAGTTCCGTATACTGTAGAGGAAAGAACCTCCAACTCAACCACCCCATTCTCTCTAAGCACCCTAAAGATGACACAGCTCCATGGAAACACTCGTGGACGCAGAACACTAACTGCCCACAGGAGGAGTGGCCACGTGGAGTTCCTGTCTGCACAGCTTGCATTTTATGACTCCCTCAAAGTGAGGTCCAAACAGCAGTAGATGGGTCTTGTATCCCCAGTCCCTCTCCCCCATCCAACATAAACACTCTCTGCCATTCTAGTGAGAGAAGTGTTTCTTCAATATGGTCAGTTGGTATTTTGCATTTTGTTTTCCCAAAGCAGGATCGTTAAATAAACAGGCGGAGATATGAGCGAGCAGAGCAGTGATCTTTAAAATCCTGTCAAGCTCACGCGGCCAAAAGTAGGCACTGCTGTAGGAGGGGAAGTCACGCCCCATTCGTTGTGGCAGACTCAAATGTCATTTCTCAAAGCCCTACCAACAGACACGCATGCATCTCCAGCTCACTGGGCTTCCCAGGCGAGTTATCTGTCAAAGGTCTAAGCCCTGTCATTTATCTGAGGATACTGACAGTGGAGAGGGGCCAGGTTGGCAGGATTTGTGTCTGGTATTTGATGTAAGGGCTGAGCACCTGCTTCTAGAGGATGCACTTTAAGTGTGCACGTCCCTCCTTACACACTCTCTCGCTGACGTTGGAATGTGCAGAAAGACAGTCAATAACCACAAAAAAGCGTTGGATTTCCATGAAACAGTCTCTTCCAGCCTCTCGAGCTATTTCTATAGAAATATAATGTGCCACAGAGTATAAATAGAATTCACGGCTGCCAGGAATTTACTTTTCTTCTCTTTGTCCTTCTATAGAAGCTAAAGATATTCACAACAGAAGAAGAAAAATGAGTGAAGAATAATTTAAGACACCTTTGAAAGGCCCGCTGGGGCTATTTTTACTTTTTCTCATTCCATTGAAACAAAAGGTTCTAAAAATGGACTTGGTAGAGCTAAGTTTTGATACAACCATTTGGTAAGCTCCTTGAGAGCAGGAGCCATGCATTCTATTTCTTTGTGTCTACCACAGAGTGACAGGAACAGAATATAGTGTCAGGAAACAGGACTGAGTGGAGGAAGGAGTAACGGGGCAATGGCCAGAGGAGGAGCAAAAAGCCAACGTGGCAGGAGGGGCCTGCTGCTCACACATGGGGTCCTCCCGTGCAATTTCCATCTGTACACCTTGCATTCATTATGCGGGATGAAATCGAGAGAATTGAGCTGCCTTTAAGATTAGCAAACAGAAGAGAAGGTGGAGGTCTGCCTCACAATGCAGAATTTGCAGCAGATTCTAGGCAATATTCTTGAGACCAGGATGTCCCCTCTGTCTTCTGCAGTCTGTTTGGACACTTGCCCATGCTAACCCATCCTTTCCAGAGGGATAGGGCGCACATTTAGTGAGCTTTGTGCACTATGTGGCAGGGACTTGCTGAGTGCTTGAATGCATCACCTCATATAATCAGCAGAACAACCCTTGGGGCGAGCACAGTGCATACCACCCATTTTACAGAGAGGCAGGCAAGCCCAAGGGAGTGAATCAATCTGCCCAAGGTCACAGAGCAAGTAAGTGGGAGAACCAGAGTAAAAATTTGAAACCATGGGGCGCCTGGGTGGCTCAGTGGGTTAAGCATCTGCCTTCGACTCAGGTCATGATCCCAGGGTCCTGGGATCAAGTCCCACATTGGGCTCCTTGCTAGGCAAAGGAGCCTGCTTTTCCCTCTGCCTGCTGCTCACCCTGCTGTACTCTCTCGCTCTCTCTCTGACAAATAAATAAATAAATCTTTAAAAACACACACACACACAAGCGCAGGAATCACGCTCCTGTGGGCTCCTTCCTTTCAGAATCATCCTTGCTGATAAATAGAAACTCAAACCCTCTGGACCCTCAGTAACTTGGGACACGCTGGCTACTCCGTGGTGTGCAACGTGAGCACGAGCGGGGGACTTCTCTTCAGAACCGGGCGGGGGCTTCTGCCCTGAAGAGTAGCAGCCTTCCCAGCCACTCCCCGAGGCTGAGACAACCCCCCACCCCCATCCGCCTGCACAACGTGCAGCACATCATCTTGCAACTTCAATAGCAGCAAAAGTCCCTCAAACTCTGCAACGGTGACGGGATGTGTAATCAAGATGATGGACGCCACTTTTCATTGTTGTTAAAACTGAGATTTAGTTATAAAGTAATTAAACGCTCTTGCATGATTCATAACCTGGCTCTGGAGGCATTTATAAAAAGGCTCTGAATCATAGCAGTCTTATGATCCAAAATGCCCAGGGTCTCCTAAGTGTAGCTAATAACAAGTGAAAAAAAAAATAATTTTTCTCTGTTGTGTCCTTATAAGTGAAACTGTTTAAATGGCTGAACATATATATTAAGTAGTACTGATATACTTGTTATATTTAAGTAGAATAGATCTGTATGGTAATGTTTATAAAAACTTTTTTAAAGTACAAGTTGAAACCTAAGTTCATTAATTCATTCACTCAGGCCTTCAATCCTTTAAAAACATGATTGGTATTAAATAAAAACTTGAAAAATTAATTAATTAAATAAAAACATGATTGACTGTCTTTATATAGGGTGATTAGGTACGGTTGAAATGACATTGACTAAAATATTATGTGTGTCCCCAGGAAATTATAATCTAGTGGGGCAAACAAGACACAGTCCCACATAAATATATGTGGTAAAGTTTATCAGAGGACTATAAAATGTTATAGAAAAAAGAAGAGGCGAGGTCATTTCAGAGTTTCAGGATGGCAAACTCACGTTCTTGGAAGAATGAATGTCACTTTTATCTAGGCCCTACAGGATGGTGTTTCCACAGATGAATCGAGTCAAACAGAAAGGACCCTCTGGGGAAGCATGAAGACCTGAAGAGCCTAGAATGGAGCAGGTGGCTAGAGATTAAGGCTGGAAGAAAAACTAGGCCCCTTCACAAAACTCTAAGAGTATGCATGTTAAGAACACTGACTTTATTCACTGAGCAGTGGGGGCCAATTAAGATTTTTGAATCAAAAGCTGGGGTGGCAATCCTTATATCAGACAAATTAGATTTTAAACCAAAGACTGTAATAAGAGATGAGGAAGGACACTATATCCTACTTAAAGGATCTATCCAACAAGAAGATCTAACAATTGTAAATATC
>NC_138371.1:104473264-104489809 GCF_054177405.1 Leptonychotes weddellii | reverse complement strand
CTCTCAATAGATGCAGAAAAAGCTTTTGACAAAGTACAGCATCCTTTCTTGATCAAAACTCTTCAGAGTATAGGGATCGAGGGTACATACCTCAATATCATAAAAGCCATCTATGAAAAACCTACAGAGATTAAGAATTCCTCATATCAGTGAGGTCATATGATACATGTCTTTCTCTGATTGACTTATTTCACTCAGCATAACACTCTCCAGTTCCATCCATGTCGTTGCAAATGGCAAGATCTCATTCCTTTTGATGGCTGCATAATATTCCATTGTATGTATATATACACCACATCTTCTTTATCCATTCATCTGTCGACGGACATCTTGGCTCTTTCCACAGTTTGGCTATTGTGGACATTACAGCCAGCCCATTTCTATTATCAGCTTGAATATACAAGGGAAAATTCATGAGATTACATGAAACCAATGATCTGCATGAAACCTCACAGTCATTTCCCCCTTTCAGTTTGACTTTTCATAAACCTTAGAAATTGCCCTTTTAAAGCAAGAGCTCCTGGCATTTCTAACGAATGTCAAATATTCTCTTTAGTAATTACCACATTTGTAGGAAAATATTTTCTATAGAGACAGCTTTCTGAAACGTGCTTGGAATTATAATAATGTAGTCATACTTGAGTATGATTTTTTTAATGCATCTATGCATTAAAAATGCAAAGCAATAGGTTTTCTTTAACAATGTATGTAGCATGTAACAGTATGTACTGGCCCTCCCTACCATGACTGGATGGCCAGGGATAGGGTTTGGAAAGGAAAGGAAAGAAAAGGAACTGTCTATAAAAACATGCTCTCAGCTATGTGTAGGCAGAGTTGGCCATTGCTAAGAAACCATGACTCAGGACTCCCTAATAAATCAAAGAGGTTTGACATCGCCAAAGTCCTCTGTAAGTCACAGTAGGTGCAGCCAGGAGCTGAGAGTCCCGGGTCCCTGCCCTAGCTCATTCTGGCCTGGCTTCCTCTGCCACCCACCCTCTGGTCTCTTGTTTCTGGTCTCCTACTCTTTTTTTTAAAAGATTTTATTTATTTATTTGACAGAAAGAGACACAGTGAGAGAGGGAACACAAGCAGCGGGGGTGGGAGAAGCAGGCTTCCTGTGGAGCAGGGAGCCCAATGTGGGGCTCGATCCCAGGACCCTGAGATCATGACCTGAGCCGAAGGCAGACACTTAACCGACTGAGTCACCCAGGCGCCCCTGGTCTCCTAATCCTGATTCTGATTCCTAATTGCTATATTGACTTGACCTCGGAATAATATCTCCATCTCTGTCTCCTACGTGGATCTTGATTCAGCACCCTGATAGTTCCTTCAATTTGCTACTTTGTTTGGTATTTCTGACCATGACTTGTCCCTGACTCCAACTCCCCCAGTAATGGCTGCTGGCAAAGAAACAGCCCGCGGCATCCCCTCCTAATGCCTATAGAACAGTTCCTCAAGACTCCCGGCAAAGTCTTCTCTCATGGTTAAAGTCCAAAGGAAAGAGAATCTAGAAGTGGGGAAGAAAAAAAGCAATTTTTCCTCTTTTCTGGGGAAAAAAGTGACTTCTCTCACATAACAGTGGAGAAGGATTTTAGTGATCATTGAGCACCACCCTATCTGGGGAAATGCATTACATACCAGGGAATGGTTGTTGCTTTACAACCAGGCAGGACTTCCCACGGACAAGGCAGAACTAGGCAAGGTGGTCATAAAGCATTTAGATGAACAAGACATAATTCAGGAATGAGGTGAAGCTCTGCCATCCATTCCACTTAAATGCCTTATAAAGGGACAATGGAACCAATTAGCAGGAGGACCCCCAAAGGGATGATGTTAGATTCCACCATAGAGAAACAGAAAATTGGGCACCCCTTAACAAACTCAGGTCCTGGTGGAACACTCAATAGTTCTGCTGAAGCAGCTGCATAAACAAGAGAATTGATGATCAAGGTGACAGCCAACTTCTATTCCAATTCAAAGACCAGAGGAGCCCTGACAAGATGAAATACAATCATATTCATTTTCCTAAAATGAAGCTAACTGTCACAGCCTCAAGGTAAGATGGATATTCTCATTTAAAAGTTGGAGTGTGTGTCTCCAGTTGCTTTTTTTGGGGCAATGGGAAGAAAAGTAACAAGTGGTTTTGTTAATCACTATGATCTTTTCATGCCCTCTAGAAAATATAAAAGTAGCCATAATTTAAGGCAGAGCAAACAGATGTGGAGCCTGCTCCCAACCCCCCAAACTTGAAACGTAACAATGTATTTGATACTAAAACAAGAAATCAAGGAATCATACTGGACTACTAAAACAAGATCCTACGAGTCAAATTTATGAAATAAATTGTACATAGGGAAGTATTCTCAAAAACTGTAAAATGTTATTCCAATGTTAGCTAACTTTATTCACATAATCCTAGCTATCCATGTTCTTAAAGCAGCAAAAGTCCAGTCTGCTTTTAGATATTCTAGCATTTAGACTTCTCCCTAATTTTGATGGAACTTTCTCTCCAATTAATTTTGTTTAACTCTGATAAGATTGTATATCTAAAAGAGACTGGGATCTATTCTGGGATCAAATTATACCACTTTAAAGCTAAGGATCCTAAGATCCAGGAAAATTAAATGAACTGTCCAAGGTCAAATAGCAAGTTGGTAGTAAAACTAGAACAAAAACTCTTCTCCTGATGAGTCAAAAAGTCTTCTTTCCACATATTCTGTTTTGTTTGTCCTCTATTAGAAAGTCACACTTACAGTACAAATTGCCAAGAAAGGCTTGGCATCCAGAATAAACTGTTTACTAAATATCCCCCATAAGCAAATAAGTCAAAAAAGAAACTAAAAATAGGCAAAAGATTTCAACAGACAAAGCACAGAAGAGGAAATCTAAATTGTCAAAAAATGTATGAAAAGGGGCTCCACCTCAATAGTAATCAGAAAAATGAAAGATAAAGCAAAACACAATTTGACACTCATAAGACAAGCAAATATCTAAAGTCTGGAAATACCAAAGGAGGGCTAGAATGTGGAGAAGTGAGGACTCTACACCTTGTTCATAGGTTCATGGGAGCACTGATTGGTACAAACACATTTGACAGCAATTTGGCAATACCTCCCAGAGCTAAAGACGCCATTCCTTAAGACCCAAGAATTCCACTTCTAGGTATGACCACAAAGAAGTTCCAGACAGGTGCCCAAGGGGACATGGATAAGAATGTTCTTTGCCCTATTTTACTAGAGAAAACATTGGAAACAACTGAAACATAACTTTGATACGTCTGAAAATCAACTGGGAATGGATAAATAAATTCTGGCATGTTCCTACAGTGGCATAAAGAAGAACACTAAAAATGAGTTGACTAGATCTACATGTATCTACATGGCTAGGTCCCAAAAACATAACAATGAAACACAAAAAAAATAGTGCAAAAACATATAAACTGTACAGTAGGGTATTATTCGGGTAATTTTTTAAAAACTCAAAATAATACCATATATATTATTTTAATTTTATACATATATGGTGGAGATGCAAAAAGGAATGTAGTATTTGCTTTCCAGTGAAGGTATTAAAGCACAGACATAAATAATACATACCTACCTCTGGATAGTGATTACCTCTGTAGGAAAAGGTGAGAAATCAGACTTCTGGAGGGGTGAACCAGGACTGGTGGGCATTCAACTGTACCTCTCTTTATTTCCTTTAAAAAGGATATGACAAAATATTGTGTTTCTGCATGTTCCCACACTTCTTTGTATGCTTTAAATACTTTATAATCAAATTAATTTAAAAAAGAAATTTTCATTGACTAATACAATATATATAAATACCCAATATGCCACGCAGAGCGTGGATGATTGTGGGGATATCTGTCCTTATATGATTCTTTGCCCATTTCCTATTGGGATCAGCACATTTGGATTAAATTTAAAGAGAAATCTTTAAGCAGTTTTGCAGATTAACTCGATTAACTTGGCCTCTTAGTGATTTTCTTTTCAGAAGATAATTTTCCTACACCCTTAGTAGCTGTACCTAAAATTTCCTAGACTCTTATTAGCGGTCCCATAGTGGTCTTTTAATCCTGTCTCAAGATGATAGATGATAGATAAATAGATAGATAAATAGACAGATGATAGATAGAGAGATAGATGATAGATAGATAGATGATAGATGATGATAGATAGATAGATAGATAGATAGATAGATGATAGATAGATAGATAGATAGATAGATAGATAGATGATAGATATAGATAGATGATAGATGATGATAGATGATAGATAGATAGATAGATAGATAATAGATAGATAGAAGAATAGATGATAGAATGAATCACCTCTTCCATAAGGTTCTCCCTGATGTGTGGCTTCCTCTTCTAACAGTCTACAAGCTATTGGACTTTGGGGGAGGGCTTGGCATATGAAAGAGATTGGAGAAAAAAGATGAGAGGGTCAGGAGATTTTCCATGAGTCTCTATCTGATCAACAGTTGATCCTAGACTTGCCCTCATTTACGATTTCCTATGAAAGCCCCCTCCCCCCGAAATGCTAATTGTCATGCCACAATCAAGTGGACAGGGTGCCAACTTCTGAGGTTCTCTTTTCAAACCTGGAGACTTTGAGTCTCTACACTCAACTGTCCTCTGTCAGACACTGTCTGATTGGAAGAGCTGCCACTGCAGGGATTAGAATTGTTCACAAAATTCAGGGCAAATTTCCTGGTGCTTGGACTGGAAACGTCTTTGAAAGCTAACCGTTCCATAAACTATGGGGGAAACTTCCTGAATAAAGCTCACTTGTCTACAAGCAGGCACTGGACACGGCTGCTCGTGGGAGGTGGGCCTCCAGCAGGAGACAAAAGCAGTGGGCGCGCATCCCCAGCTTGCGCCTGCTGCCCGCCCAGCTCTTCAGCCTCGTTCGGGGCTCCCTACCATCCCCTCCCTCTGCTTCAGCTGTCTTCGGGGTCTCCCAGATAGACAGCCACTTCCCGCTCTCTGCACCCCAGAGCCTCCAGACTGCTACCGCGCTCCGCCCTGCTCCCACCCAGATGTCTTCTTAGATCTCAGAGCGTCGCGTCTTCCTGGGCCGCCCCCCTGGGGAGGCCTGTGCCGCCACCTCCAGCCCCTGTCCTCCCCAGCCCCATAGCTGTATGTTCCGCGTCTGCCTTTCGCATAGATGAGAACTCCGCTTTCTTCGGCCCACCACCCCCAGGGCCAAATGTGTTGCCTGATCGCCCCCTGCACATAGCACATGTTCAATTAATATGGGTTGAAGGAAATAATTTACACTGTTGCAAGGCGGGAAGCCTTGGGTACAAATGAGCAGTCGGAGTGGCCAACAGAAATGGGAAAGAGATCATTTTAGTGGGGAAGCTGTGGAAAGGTCTCACTGAACTCTGTCATCTGAAGGTTAAACCCACTCTGAAGGTAACTTGCTTTGGGAAGGGGAAGCGGGGGACAGACTAAAAAGCTTCATCTCTGGGAGAATAAGTTAAACGTATAAGAGGTGCGATACTTATGACGGGATTGGCAAAGTAAGATGAAATCCCCTCCACAATTTCGCTCCCCTTCGGGGGACCAAAGTACTCTAAAATATTAGGTCAAAAAAAATTGGTCAGAGTCCAACAGACTGCGAGAGCAAGGGCACCAAAAGAACCAAAGATGTGATTGCTGTCCAGAAACCATTATTTGTTTGCTTCCTCCTGCCATTGCTCTATTCGAACCAGCACAGAAGGCCCAGGTTGAATGTAGGCTTTGACAAATAATCTGAGTAGTTAAAAAAAAAAAAAAAGATGTGGCAGCCTTAAGAATCTAATTTATGCATCTAAAAAATATTAAAATTCAAATATTTCAAGGTTAAAAAATGATCAAAAAATTTTTTTAATTTAAAAAAAAGGAATAGTATCATTTTCAGCATATGATGCAGCACATATTATAGTAAAGCATCAAAGCCGCTATTGAGGGCCACAGAACTTCCATCCTATCTTGTCTCTCATTGCCACAATCTTTAGAGGACCGGTTCTCAGTGACACTGAATGTGGATGAAGATTGTGGTTTTGACTAGAAATTTTTCACAAGTTTCTAAACCCTACCGACCCAATCCTATTCTGGTTAGAGACGTTCGTTAATATTAACCAACAAATGGTCTCCCTTTCATCCTGCGAGCAAAGACATTACTTGTTGCCCAACAACCACATACCAAATGGATGAATTTGCCGCGACTCTTAGGAATAGCACTTGGGAGACATTGCCATCACTGAGCACACAGATTGCACTGTCCTTCCTGCCAGACTCTAGCAACACACTCCCCAGGCTCACCATCGGGCACCAGAAGGACAACTGGACCAGCTTCCTCTGGGGATGAGGACATTTAAAAGTTTTGTCAACTCAGAATACCATCTGTGCACTTACAGTAATTAACTACATAGTAACACATTATCCTCCTCACTCCTTATCCCTAAGCATCAAAATGTACAGAAAGTTCTGTCGTTTAATTTTTGTTTACCTTTCTTATTTTATTTATTTTGCTGTTACTTATTTTGCTATTATTTGTTCTGACATTACTTATCTCCTTGTTACTGGGAGGGACCTTATCCGGACTCCTTATTTCGCCAACAAGCAAACTGACCACTTCTGCTCTACTGGGCAGTGGTCTGTTGGATTAGAAGCCAGCCTTCCTGATGTTCTTCATGCTTTTTACCAACACCAGGGCTCATAAGATAGAAAAAAAAAATTTTTTTTTAAGTCTCTGGGTTTCTCTGAATTTCTTTTTAATTAAAAAAGAGGATTGGTCTTTGGGCTTTTAATTTATGCATCTTCAGTTTCCACCCCAGATGTCAGCCTTGGAGAAGAGAGCAAAGGAATTTTGCAAATCTGATAAGCTGTAAATTGATCCAGCCAGAGCTCTTTCCAATCCTGGATGCTACCGCTCAATTCCGAATGGGGAAATGATCGTCACTGTGGATCTTGGTTAAATGACCTTAATCTCTCCAGCCTTAGTTTCCTCACCTGTAAAATCAAGATAAGCAGCTTTCTTAAAAGACTTCTGTAAGTAATTTAAAAGAGGACACATTCAAAAGCACAATGCATGACACATAGAAGACACTGGATACTTGACCCGTCATTCCTTTACCTCCCGCTTCTCAAAAGAACCCCTAGCTAGGAGTCAAGAAATTCTCAACAAATTTCACAACCCGAATGCAAGTCAAGTGACTGTCTTATACATAGAATCAAGCCAAACTCATTTAGACCCTATGAATTCTCATGCTGTGATCATTTCATCAAGGACTTCCCTTAGAAAAAACTTGTTTCACAAATAATACCAATTACAATGCCGAGAATATCAAATATAGCATATTTTTAAATCCTGGCAGTGTCTTCCAAAATCTACACAGTTCAGAAGCTCTGCTCGTATATACTGATTGTAAATCTCTCTTATCACCCCAATACTGCAGGTGATGAGGAGTGAACAATGGGTTAATAAGTAAACCAGGTTATTTGAAGAGTGCTAAAAATTCAATCCCATAATAAATCCTAAAATTGGAATTTTTAATCACTTAGACTTATTTTCTCTACAAGTATTCCAAATAAAAGTTCACATTAGACAACTCAGGCGTCAGTTGAAAGACAAAGAAACCAAGGGCCACCTTCTTACCTTAACACAACATTGCTGGTGTCCTGTCTTTCACCAGCTGTGAGCTGATGCTAATGTGCCCCTACCTGCTCCACCTGAATGCAAATTTGCGTGTCACCTTCCCCAAACCTTGACCTACTTGTGCAACCAGATTACCGCCTTAAACTGTTTATCCGTGTTGTATTTCGCCATGCATTTTTCTCTTAGGCAAAACCCTCTGTGATTTATGGGAAACTGAAATCATGTGTTTCTGGTTAGTGTATACTTTAAAGCACCAAAATGTTATTTTGTAGAGCTATTTCAATGTCCAAAGAGTTCTTCAAAAATGTTTTTCTTAGAAATAAAGGTCAACATTGTGCCCAGGAAAAACAATCCCTAGACCCTAAGGACCAGGTTTGGCTTGAGATCGCGAATCCTTAAATTTGCAGAAGACATTCAATTCAGCCAACTAGATGTCACAACCACCAGAAGAATCCCAAAAATCTGATCAGTACGCCATCTGGGGAAGCCTGCCATTACCTTTGGGGTATGCCACAAAGAGTTTACATTCATTCCTTTAAGGAATACTGGGTTTGGGAAGTCATTTTGCTCACAAAACCAATAATCCAGAGTTTATTTTTCTATTCAAGCACAGCATCTTTTGAGCATTGCTAGACAATGTATGAAAAGATGTACTTGAAGAGATGCTCATCCTGCTTTGAAATCTTAAACCTGACTACAAAATGTTTTTACTATACAGAGTTTGGAGGTTCCTATTTGACTCAAAATTTGGGTATTATTCTGAAACCAGGGAAAATCTGAAAACAAGTTATGTCCCTCAGAGCTCTCCAAAAGCATTCACTGTTCCTGCCTGCCCCTTGCTCCCTGTGCCTCTCTGTCTCCTTTAACTCTTTGTCACATACTCTCCCGTCCTGGCCCACCTCCACCAACACACTAACTCCCTAGTCCAAAGGAAGCCATCGCCATCTTCAGGAGATCATCCTACACCAGGGAATCTAATAGTTGATGAACTGGGGTGCTTGCATTTTAATATACACACTGTGGGTATTGTATACACCATTTGGATAACATAATGGCCTATCACACATTTAGGAATCATTTATTTCTAAATACAGATTCATTTTAAATTCATAACTTGTGGTAGGTTATGAGATGCATCTTAGCATGTTATAGAAGAAGGGTTATCTCTTCTCAAAAACAATTATCTAAAATAAAATTAATACTGAGGCACCTGGGTGGCATACTCAGTTAAGCGTCTGACTCTTGGTTTCAGTTCAAGTCGTGATCTCAGGGTCGTGTGATTGAGCTCCACGTCAGGCTCTGTGCTCAGCACAGAGTCTACTTGAGATTCTCTCTTCCTTTCCCCCCTCCCCCTCTTCCGTCTCCCCCTCCCACTCATGCTCTCTCTCTAAAAAAAATAAATAAATACATCTCTAAAAAAATAAAATTACTACTGTTACTACTGTTGCCTATATATGTAAGCTATTATAAAGTCATGTGACTTTTTCTTTTTTTTACAAAAGCATCAGAATTCATAGCGTATCCATCATGGAAGCAACAGGTAGCAGGCCAAGCAGCCATAAAAAGCAAAGACACAATAAAGTTGCCTTGAATGAGGTAAGGTATGAAAGAGGAAATAAGGAATAGCCCCATCTGAGGTTGTTCTACCAGTTCAGAAGTAAAAGAACAGAGAGCCAATAGTTGGCCACATGAGAAGCTAGCAGGGTGTCAAGTTACCATTGAATAACACTTTTAGAACTACACCAAGATACCAAATGCAGCAGGCATTGTCATCAGGGTAGCTCAACTTATTTATCCTGCATCTTCTCACAGCAACAGCCATATCTAATTTTATACGGTAATAATTTCAGATGGAGAGAGTTGATAAAGGTCACCATGGTGATCACACATCTTTTGTCTCCATGGTGACACAAATGGTAAAGACCCTTAAGTTTAATTTTCTTTAAAGTTCCAAAAGATTTTTTCTCCTCAGACTAAATAATATAACAAGACTAAAGCAACTTTAGTTGTCTATCATCTATTACTCTTATGAAATCAAAGGGAGAAGAAAGGTAAAAAAAAAAAAGGAATAGGTAAGAATTCTTTAGAACTGATGTAATGTGGATTTGTTTTTCTTGCCTGGAAAACAAACAAATGGATTTTGATAAATAATCATAACAGTGTCTGATAATTAAACATCCACTCTTTTCTATCTGTTCTTCTATTCAATCTACACGATAGACATTTGTCCTGTTTCTTCAGATAAGAAAACTGAGAAGCTGAGGAATTGGTTTTTCCTAAGGTCACAAAGCTGGTAAAGGGTGGGGCTGGGATTTAAAAGGCTGTCTGACTCCAAAACTACCAGGCCTGGGAAGATATTCCATTTATTAAAGGTGTCAGCTGAATAGACACTTATTCAACTTCATAAAAATTGGTCGAGCTTCAGGAAGAAGTCAAGTAAGACATGAATTTCACCTCCCATTGTCCAGACAGGAATTCGAGAAGACTCAGTCAGTCACATAATTACTAGGGAAATGTAAGCAAATGAAAGAAAGTTTAGAGGGGAAAAAAATGGTGAAGAAAGTTTAGGGCTCAGAAGTATGGACAGCAAGCCAAGAAGATAACTAAAAGGTAACATGACAGTAAAGTATAAACAATACAAGCTTAGAATTCTTGGACAGGGCTAAAAGTATCTCTGTCTTTATAGACTAGGTGTATACCAGAGAAGCTGGAAAAAAAGTTTCTTGAAATAAAATCCTATTTTTTATTAACTTCATTTTAAAAGGACAGCTATTTTACTCCAAATTTCCTTTGATGTGCAATGGAAACATTGATGAGCCTTCATGTTCCCATCAGCAGAGATGAGTCTCAGAACATTCCAGCTCTGCCTTCAAGGGAGAGTGGCCAGATCATCAGAGCCAGACTTCTTCCAGGAAACCCCTTTTTATCTGAGAGTCTCCACTTGACCATCACTTACATCACCTCTGAACACCATTCCAGTCATTCTGTTCCCTTCTGGTCCCTCATTGAGTTAAGTGCTTTGTAGCCTTAATAAGGAGGAAGAGGTACCTCTCATTAGATTTTCCACTCAACACTTCCAATCTGGTGAACTATAGTGTGTATTCTACCCTATAAATTCCACAAGGTTCATATTTTATTAAAACATACTCATTTAAAAGGAAGGACACCTGGAGAATACATCCTCATGTTTTTCAAACTTCCACTCTTGAAAACCATTTAGTTCAGTAAATGACCTTCAGGCAAAAAGTAGAAGCAATAAGAAAATAGCAGTGGTCTTCACAATTGCCCTTCCTCACCCCTATCTTCCAGTCTCCATAACAGGGCCAAGAAAAAGTGAACAGTAAATAGTCAGAGAGTGGTATATGTGTGGTAGGCACTCAGGACAACCACTGAGGAATAAGTAAGTACGGCGAGGCCAAGTGGTACAGGAAAGCACCCACAGGAGAAGTTATGTGAAAGCCTGGGCAGTGAATACACAGGCAATTGAGAGCTTTACAAATCATTTCTCAAGAGGAAGTATATAGCCAAAACTAAAGAAGATCACTTTCCTGCTACACTATCAAAGTTAGTGTGGTGGCATGTGGTGGCATGTTTAGACATTTGAAATATGGTATATCAGGGTACTCCAGAGAACAGAACAAATAGGAAACATAGATATACACTTAAAGATATTCAGAGAGGGAAGGGGATGTAGTTTAAAGAACGGGCTCATACAATTAATTACGTGATTATGGGGCAAGTCTGAAATTTATAGGCAGCCCAGCAGCTGGAAACCTAGGCAAGCATTCATGTTCCAGTCATGAGCCAGCCTTTGCTCTCCCCCAGGAAACCTCAGTTCTTGTTCTTCTGGCCTTTGACTGATTTGATGAGGCCCACCCATGCTATCAAGGATAATCTCCTTTACTCAAAGCTACTTGATTATAGATGTCAATCACATCTATATGATTACTTCTCCAGAAAGGGTTTCTCTAATAACTTCCATGCTTTTTTCAAGCCCAGCTAGTATCTTTAACGTCATGATTCTGAACTCTAGATCCAACATCGTACTAATGTCCATATTGAGTAGGTCCCTGGCAGTCGGTATTACCTCTTGTTCTTTTTGTTGAGGTGATTTTTTCCGTCTTGTCATTTTGTCCAGAGGAGAATAGATTAATGAGAGAACAAAATGCTAACAGGGTAAGAACAGTCGAAATCAAAAAGGCTATTAATGAGGTGCAATCAAAAATGGGGGTGCTAACTGCTAGGATAAATGAGGCAGAAGAGACCAACCACCTGGGCACCAAAGTTCAGCCAAGTTGACATAGAATTAATCATTATACAAGGAAAGAATCATTTTCTTTAAAAGGGAAGTGACCTAAGAAGGTAGGAAGATCTCATGGGTGGGGGCGTTCCTGGGAACAGGAACAGAAGCAAAAGCAGGTGAAGAGAGAAGGGAAGACATACTTCACACTAAGTAAGTGCATGTGCTTCCTTCATAAAGAAAACAAAGGAACAAAGTCAACGGTCAAAAGATTTCTTAGGATCTAGAAGGTCAACAAGGTGTGTTTCATGCATTTAATGGATATTTATTTCAAATGGCCAAGCAAAGCATATGAAAGTAAAACACTGATTAACTTTCTGTTTTCCATTGCCTATTTCACTTTCAGGCAAAAAGATGACCTTTAAGCCAAACAGCTTTGTATTTTCCTTGACAATTTTTGGCCTCTAATTTCTCAGTCTCTATAATTTCTATCTCAGGGAACAAACCAGAGAGCCCCAGAGGAGCTGTTTTGTGTGAAGAAGTCAAGGCTGAGTTGTAGGGTCACTCAGAGAATGGGTAGGTGGTGGGCAGAACCATAAAGAGGCATGAAATGCATTCATTCTTTAAAAACCATTCTGTGGGAAATTTCATTCAGTTCAGGCAGGTTTAAATACAAGCTACTGAAATACATATATATTAACAAGAATAGCTGCATTACAGTAAGAATGCCTTTATTATCCCAAATTAGCTGCGAAAATCCCTTTAGAGACTTGACAGGAGGTAAAAAAGAGATTTCTCGCAGCATCACAGAAAAGAAAAACCCCAGGATAAGAATATTCGTACAATACAATTTTGTTTCATAACACATTCACACAGACTTTTAATACCCAGCAATTACAGCAAAGGAAAAGAATGAAAATTGCTGCAGGAAGTGAGAATGAAAGACTGAAGAGAATTCACGCAAACATTTAAGAAACAAAAAATAAAGAATGCTACTTAAAATCTCTTAGGAATTCCCAGACTTTCAAGAGGTCAACATGAGGTGGTGTCAGCAGGATGAAATTTATTTCAAGGTATGCTTAATCCTGCCTGAGTTAGCCTTGTTTTGGAGCATATCTTTTTGCCTTTGACTTACCAGTCAACACACTTTCATATAGGCATACCTAAGAGGTACTGCAGAATGGGTTCCAGACCACCACAACAAAGCAAATATCACAATGGAGTCAGATGAACTTTTTGGTTTCCCAGTGCATATCAAAGTTACATTTACACTATAGTGCCCATTAAGTGTGCGATAGCATTATGCCTAAAAACACAATATCCGTACCTTAATTAAAAATACTGTATTGCTAAAAAATGTTAATCATCATCTGACTTTCAGCAAGTTGAAATCACTGATCACAGATCACCGTAACAAATAGTATTGTGAGAATTACCAAAATACGACACAGAGACACAAAGTGAGCAAATGCTGTTGGAAAAATGGTGCAGACAGATTTGTTCAATGCAGGGTTGCCACAAACCATCAATTTGTAAAAAATGCAATATCTGCAAAGCACAATAAAATGAGGTATGCCAGTAATCCAAACTGTATGTGCAAGGCAATGTGTAGCTACTGAGTGGGGCACTGGGATGAACCTAAAATGGTCCCTGCCTTCAAATATCTTAGAATCTAGTAAAGATTCATTTTTTTTCTGAGCAGTCTTGTAGCCTTTATGGAGTTTTCTATTTCTCCCAGAAAACTGAATGATTTAAAAACAAAAAAAAAGGCAGAAATTATATCTATACAACTAGACCCCACTTATCCTACAGCATCATAAAGATCAACCCCACACTTAGGATGATCCAGTCCTGCCTTAACATGAGCCCATTAAGGTCAAATATGTAGAAAATACTATGCCAGCCTATGGAGGATTACATAGAAAGAAAGTTGAACCCACCTGTTGACCTCAGACAGCTTGCATTCTAGTGGAGGATACAGACATGCACATAAACAGTGGTGAATGGCATGAAAAGATAAACAAAGTAAAACAGGAACTCAAAAGAGAAAGATTAACACCAACTTGGTAGTTAGGGAAATTCTCATGGAAAATATGGGTAGGTAATTAACATTGATTGAGATTCTACTATCTATGCAGACATTATGCTGGCTGGTATTTATGTTAGGACTTAAAAGAGGAACTGAATTTCAGAAAGCAAAAGAGGGTGTTCCAGGCAAAAGAACAAATCTTTGCAACCTTTGTTTAAAGGTTGCAAACATAGGGGGCGGAGCAAGATGGCAGAGGAGTAGGAGACCTGGATTTCGTCTGGTCTCAGGAATTCAGGTGGATATGGATCAAGCCATTCTGAACACCTATGAACTCAACAGGAGATCGAAGAAAAGAATAGCAACAACTCTCTGAACAGAAAAGCGACCACTTTCTGGAAGGTAGGACATGCGGAGAAGTGAATCCGAGGTGATATTCGGGAGGATAGATGGCGGGGGAGGGGCCTCCGTCAGCCACTTCTGGCAAGTGACAGAGCAGTGAAGCACAAAATCAGAACTTTTAGAAGTCAGCTCAGCTGAGGGACGTCGCTCCAGTGGCTAAGCGAGGGGTGGAACCCTCGCTGGGACAGTGTGGTCTCAGGACCCTCAGGGTCACAGAAAGACCGGGGGTGCCTGAGTGCGGCAGAGCTCCCAGGTATCGGAGCGGGGAAGCCGGCTGCAGAGAAGGAGCCGAGGTGTGGGCTCTCAGCTGGGGTTGCCATAAACCATGATCCGTGGCACAGTCGGGCCACTGCTCCTCCAGCAGGGACCCAACAAGCGGCAGATCCGGGGAGACTCCCCTTCCTTCCCTGGGAGGAGAGGCGCGGGAGCGCACCACAGGGATCTGCTGGGTTTGGAGACTCCACACAGGGTCGAGTGCCGGAGATAGAAACACGTGGTCACAGGCCGGGTGAGCACAGAGTGCGGCCAGAGACTGGGGAGACAGGAGTGACTGACTGCTTTTCTCTGGGGGCTCACTGAGGAGTGGGGCCCCGAGTTCTCGGCTCCTCGGGGTGGAGATTGGGAGGCCCCATTTTCACTCTCGGCCTCCAAAGCTGTACAGAAAGCTTGCAGGGAACAAAAGCTCCCGAGCAAACCCGACCAGATTACTTAGCCCCGACCAACAAGGGCGGGGCAATTCCGCCTCCCGCAAAGACATTTGGGAACCACAGCAACAGGCCCCTCCCCCAGAAGATCAGGGAGAACAGCAAGCGAAGACCAAGTTACTGATCAATGAGAATGGCAGAACTCCAGCACTAGGGGAATACTGCATATAGAATCCATGGCTTCTTTACCATGATTCTTTAGTCTTGCAAAGTTAATTTTTTCTTTTAACTGTCTTTTTTTTTTTTTTTTGAATTTTTCTTTTCCCCTTTTTCAACAAACATCTTATCAATCCCTTTTTTAAAAAACATTTTTAGGGACGCCTGGGTGGCTCAGTCGGTTAAGCGTCTGCCTTCGGCTCAGGTCATGATCCCAGGGTCCTGGGATCGAGTCCCGCATCGGGCTCCCTGCTCCGTGGGGAGCCTGCTTCTCCCTCTGCCTCTGTCTCTCTCTCTGTCTCTCATGAATAAATAAATAAAATCTTTAAAAAAATAAATAAATAAATAAAAATAAAAAACATTTTTATTTTTCATTTTTAAAGTCATATTCTATCTCTTCATAGTAGTTAACCTTATTTTTGGCATATATATATAAGTTGTTCTCTCTTCAAAATTTTTGAGATACAGTTTCTTATAACAGATAAAAATATACCCTAAATCTCTACTGTATGGCTTTGTTCTAGTCTCCTGCCTGATCACATTCTCTCTCTTTTTTTTTCTTTTTTTTTAAATCCTCTTCTTTCTTTTTTCAAACAACTTCTTATCAATTCCTTTTATAAAATTTTTTATGATTTTCATCTTTACAGTCATATTCCATCCCTTCATCATATCAACCCTTATTTTTGTACATATATAAGTTTTTCTTTCTTTAAAATTTTGGGAGGCACTTTCTTCTAACAGACCAAAATACACCCAAAATCTAGTGTGTGGCACTGATCTATGCACCAGCCTATTCATATTTGATCATATTCTGGGTTTTTTTGTTTTGTTCATTTTTGTTTGTTTTTATCTTTTTCTTTTTCTTTTTTTTTTCTTTTCCTTTTTTCTTTCCTTCCCTTTCTTTTCCCCCACTTCAGGTCTTTTCTGACTTGTTTAGAGTATATTTTCTGGGGATGTTCTTACCCTGTTAGCATTTTGTTCTCTCATTAATCTATTCTCCTCTGCACAAAATGACAAGATGGAAAAAATCACCTCAACAAAAAGAACAAGAGGTAATACCGACTGCCAGGGACCTACTCAATATGGACATTAGTACGATGTTGGATCTAGAGTTCAGAATCATGACGTTAAAGATACTAGCTGGGCTTGAAAAAAGCTTGGAAGTTATTAGAGAAACCCTTTCTGGAGAAGTAAAAGAACTAAAATCTAACCAAGTCGAAATCAAAAAGGCTATTAATGAGGTGCAATCAAAAATGGGGGTGCTAACTGCTAAGATAAATGAGGCAGAAGAGAGAATCAGTGATATAGAAGACCAAATGATGGAAAATAAAGAAGCTGAGAAAAAGAGAGATAAACAACTACTGG
>NC_138371.1:104440711-104472764 GCF_054177405.1 Leptonychotes weddellii | reverse complement strand
GAATGAGATCTTGCCATTTGCAATGACGTGGATGGAACTGGAGGGTGTTATGCTGAGAGAAATAAGTCAATCAGAGAAAGACATGTATCATATGACCTCACTGATATGAGGAATTCTTAATCTCAGGAAACAAACTGAGGGTTGCTAGAGTGGGGGGTGGGGTGGGAGGGATGGAGTGGCTGGGTGATAGACACTGGGGAGGGTATGTGCTATGGTGAGTGCTGTGAATTGTGCAAGACTGTTGAATCACAGATCTGTACCTCTGAAACAAATAATTCAATATATGCTAAAAAAAAAAAGATAGCAGGAGGGGAAGAACGAGGCGGGGGAAATCGGAGGGGGAGACAAACCATGAGAGATGATGGACTCTGAAAAACAAACTGAGGGTTCTAGAGGGGAGGGGGGTAGGAGGATGGGTTAGCCTGGTGATGGGTGTTAAAGAGGGCACGTTCTGCATGGAGCACTGGGTGTTATGCACAAACAATGAATCATGGAACACTACATCAAAAACTAATGATGTAATGTATGGTGATTAACATAATAATAAAAATTTTTTAAAAAAAGCAGTGCTAAATGTATTTGTATGAAAGAAACAGAATAAAAATCAAACATGCATCTTTAAAGGTTGCAAACAGAGACAAAGTGAGGCAGGCAAGATGCCCGTGAAAAGACTAGGTTCTCAAACCAAACAGATTCAAATGGCAGCTCTGCCACTTGTTAATCATAGGAAGTTCATCTTATAGCCTCTTTGAGCATCCGTTGCTTCATTTGTAAATTATAGATGATAATACCTGTCAAATGGGAATGATTGAATGAGATGTTTGCATACTGCCTGACACCTAGTAAATGCTATATGTTTGTTTAAAAAAAATTTTTAAACCAATAACTAAACCATCTAACAGATTTACAATTAGCCAAATTAAACTCCTCTAACTCAATTTCTTTTTCTCCTGTTCAGTATTCAATGGACCTATTTATTCCCTATCTGCAATACTCAGATCAAGTGCCCATGGACATTATTACGGTTCACACAGCCATTTTTCTCATCATCCCACTGTGAGGCTAGAGTACTAATGTCACAATGTATGCACTAAATGCTTGGTAATATTTGCTGGATATTACCACTGTCTGCTGGGCAATTAGAAGAGAAGCAGAGAAAGGTCTTTAAGAGCTGGTAGGCACTTTGCTTTCCTTGGAAGTAAAAATCTGTATATGGAAATTCCTGAAATGCTAGACCGAAATTTATGCGAGGTGTGAACAAGGTCTCTGAAAGCTTAGAGATACCTCCTAGGCTAATGTCCAAACTTACACTCAGGAAGATTCTGTCCCATAAGGAGAAGGAGCTATGGTTAAGCAGGTGTAAATCACCAATGTAACCGCTGGAGTAATAAGTGCTATAAGCATGGACTGGTGGTTTAACAAATTCCCTCATTTTACACATGATTTTTGCAGTGTTTGCCCCAAATCCCGGATGAAAAAATATGTACTTTACTAAATAATCTATTTACATTTGAATAAAGGTAAATCTCAAATATACTTTAAAATAATAAAAAGACATGAGGCCTAATGACTTGAAGAATACCTACTAGCCTAAAGCCACTTTTAAAAACGTAAACATTTTTTAAACATTCTGTTGATTAAAAAAGAACAACAAAAACTCCTATCCATTCCAAAGGTGGCCATAGCTACCTTCTCTCTGAAACTCCATTAACAGGCTCTGCCCATTTGAACCATGTCTCTTCTCATATCTAGCAGAAACCATTTTCCTATACATATAATGATAGACAGATACATAGAAACATAGATAGATATTATATAAACTATGGTTTTCCTATATAAGTTTACACTGATTTTTCTCCAACTATACCAAGTGAGAGGTGTTACCAGAATGAAAAATATTTGCATGAAAGCAGTTGGTAAGTATTGGACAAGACCATCTTCAGCACACTCAGAGGCCATGGGCAGTTTAAGGAAAGATTAAGGACTTCCTCAAAAATATAGTAGGTTGCATCGTCCTCCTAAGATCTCACTCATTAAATGATAGAAGGAAAAAAAAACCTGAAGGGATTATCAGCCAACAATGATGTAGAAAAGAAGAGGGAGAAGAAAGTTCATGGAATTCATCAGAGTGAGAAGCTGTGGAGAAGATGGAACTGATGGAGCAGGACAGGAAGAGTGACAAATCAAAGCAAGCATATGAAGCAATCAAGCTCAGGAGGGCAGTCTTCCAGGTAGAACCCCAGAGGCCCAGTACCTAGAAATATCAGGACCATTAAGGACAGCACCTGAGAGACAGTGAAACCAAACCAGGAAAGCAAAGGGGGAGAGGAGGGAGCCCTGGGGAGGCAAGTGAGTAAATAATTGAAAGTTATTATAAGAAGGAGTCAATTTCATATACTCTAATTTTCAACCAGGAAAATACCTCCAGGCAAAAAAAATCTAGAACTTCATCCCACTACAGAAGAAAGAACTATGGATTCTAGTATATAGAAGTCTCCCAGTAAAAATATTCCATGACCACCAACCACCCTAAAGCAAACACCACCAATTCACAAACGCCCGTTCATATATATAGCACTTGGCATCAGGCTTTTACTGCTTCACCTTAAAATTAAAAGGTCAGCCAAGGATCACAAACATATAAGCCTCCATCGGGGGGGAAAAAAGACCAGGGTAAATAAATTGAAAAACAAAAATACAATGAAATATTCAGGAATAATTTGAATACTCCCATTTGTGTACTCGTTAGAGAGGTTTTGTATTCATAAAACAAAAACAGAATACTATGAGAAAAATGAAATTTTTCAAGATTAAAAAACATGATGTTAATAGAAATAGTGGAAGGTAAATTGGGAAAGCCTCCTAAAAATAACTAAAAGAGAGACAAAGGTGAGATAACAGATAATAGATGTATAGAATTAGTCCAAAAGGTCCAAGATCCACTTAACAGTAGTTCAAAAAGAGGGAAAGACAGAGAGGAAGAAATTATCAAAAAATGTATTCAAAAAATTTTCTAAAGATTGAAAGATAGCAATCTCCATGTTTAAAATGCTCCCACATGCCTAGAGTAATAAGTAAGAAAGAATCCACACTTTTGCCACACCTACATGCAACATTGTGAAATTCAGAATACCAAGAATGAAGAGCAAACTGCCTACAGGGAGAAAAATCAGGCTCAGTATGAAATAAAAGGCATCAGGCTGCCTTCTAATCAATAACAGTGAATGCCAACAACAATGCACAATACTCTCAAAACTCTGAGAGAAAATTATTTTCAGCCTAGAATTTATTCATAACTACAAATCAAAAGTGAGAGTAAAATGTAGACATCTTTAGAAATGGGAGGACTTAGCAATTTCTTCCCACGCTCACTACATCTAAAAGTTATTTGAGAAGGCACTAGAGCATGCAAAGGATAAACCAAGATGAATCAAATCTCAGGATCTAGGAAGCAGTGAAACCAAACCAGGGAAGCAATAAAGAAAAGTTCCAGAATCACACAGTCAGGAAGCAGGCCTGGAGATAATTAAGTCCAGATTGGAAAAGGAGGAGGCAGGATGGCAGGACCCTTCATTCGGGATTGGGGGAGGCCTCTGGGGAAAATCAGATTGAATAGATAATTAGATAGACCAAGCAATGTTGGTTAAAACTGAAAATGTGATAAAGGCAAAAGAACAAGACAAAAGTAAAAGCAACTAGAAACTCCAGGAAAAACAAAAGGATATACAAGAACTAGAATATACAGTTTTATTTGGTTCTGCAAGAGTCACAATAATGCACTGTATGTTTTCAACTTAGATATTATTATTTATGGTTATTAATCTTGATACTTTAAAAGTAAGAAGAAATAGGGGCGCCTGGGTGGCTCAGTCGGTTAAGTATCACACTCTTGATTTTGGCTCAGGTCATGATCTTGGGGCCATGGGATCAAGCCCCTTGTCAGTCTCCACACTCAGTGAAGAGTCTGCTTGAGATTCTCTCTGTCTGCCCCTCCCCCCACTACTCACCCACACTTTCTCTCTAGAATAAATAAATAAATCTTTTTTAAAAATTAAAATGAATTAAAAATAAAAGTAATAAGAAATGATAGTAGAGGCAAAGAGAAATAAGGGAGCTGAAGAATAAGATGGGGTGCAAACTGGGTGGGATGCACAACCTATGCAGTCACACACAGCCCATGCCTAGAATGGCCCCATGCAGGATTTAATGATCTTGTGTCATCATCTTGTTATTCAGGATAATTTTTAAACAAGGGCCCAGCATTTTTATATTCCACTGGGCCCTACAAATTACAAAACCGGTCCTGAAACTGAATGCAACAAGAAACAAAGGTCTGCTTATACTTCTTAAAGTTACAGAGTAATCCAATAATGAAAGTACACAAAACGTAGTATGACTATATTGAGGTACTGGGATAAAGGATGAGAAGGATGTGGATATTAACTGAATCCTCATCTATCCCATCAGAATAAAGAAATAACAGTATAAACACCATATTTAGAGATTAACAATGACTAATATAAGAAAAAACTAAAAGAGATAAAAGTAGTTGCCCCTGAGAAAATGTACTAGGGATGAGAAAGGATGGCCTAGGGACAACTGCTTCTTGTTATAGGCCCTAATATGTTTTGTTTAATTTTTTTAACCTTGTATGTATATATTAGTTTAATTTTTAAATTAACTTCTAAAGGATAATTTTAAAATCATAATATAGAAAATAGACATTTTAAAACATATCCTAAAAATAATTCCATGAAGCACCTTATCATATACATAAACCTTCTAATTTATTTAATACAAATGTTATATGATTTATATCTTAAAACAGAAAGTGGCAAGCTCAGAACATGTATGACATAGTTTCTGCCCTCTTGACATTCACTTATGTTATAAATCACATTCTCTCCGCCAAGGTCAAGGCTATATGGAGAAAGAAGAAATTATCAAAGCTGAGTAATTTACAGTGGTCATGATTGTTTTAGAGGGCTATTTGTCCCTTTTTTTTTTTTTTTTTTACTATAACATTGTTTTCAAAAGCTGAACGTTTGCAAATAGCGATACAGTTTTTAGTGACTGGTCCCTATTTTGGTTAAGGACAAAAGAAGTAGAGTTCTTATCCTCTGAAAAAATGACTACTCACTTATTAGTGTTCTAAATAAAAAGGGGGGCTGTGGGAGGTTTGAGGAGACCAATAAGTACTCTGACCCATTAGCTACTTTCCATGGACTTTTCCCACTACCTGATGCAAACACAGGAGTACTTTATTTTCAGCAAGACTGGATAAATGATCTTCAGCAAGTGGGGTCAAACTACTAGTTTGCTGATATAGACATAAAATAAGAAAGCAAAGTGTTTGGAAGACAAGAACCCTGGTAATGCTACTAAACGTACCATGTCATGAACAGAAAGACTGTAGTGGTTACTGCACAATCATCAAGTCCTGAATGCTTTTGCCTTAGAAAAAAAGAGTAATTGCAGCAATATCTACAACCCTGCTTCCTGATAAAATAATTATGTAACCTAACAAAGTCTTAAAGGGTCTAAAATCTCCATCAAATTTCTCTGCCCGGCACAAGTTTAAAAAAAAAAAAAAAAGAACAAGGAAATCCTAGTCTGAAAGCCATAGCCCATTAGGTGCATAAACCAAAACTTGGCATTTTTCAGGTCTTGCTTAGTTACAGTATTTTCACTAATTGTCTTATGCCAAGATGATCAAATTCCCTCGATGTGAAAGAGTTATCATTACCAATCACATGATAATCTTTCAATGTTATTTTTAATAGTTGATCTCATATTCAACTCATGAGAGAGCGGTAGAAATTTGTTAAGGTCTACAATTGGGCTCTCTACTTAATGGGCAGAGGGGAGTGAAGAGGTAAAAGTACTATAGCAAATGCTCGCCAGACTCAGGTGGCCCTTGAAGTTTTGAATTTTTGAGAATGTAGTTCTGAGGAAGAGAAAAGCACATGGGAAGATTGGTAATTCGTAAAGAAGTCATTCTTGATCCACCAAAATGACAGTGCTTCCTGGGGGGAAACCAAAAGGCCTGTCCACTCAAGCAGCAGGTTAGAAGAGATGAACCTTCTAAGTGACCCCATGCAGCCTAACAATGGCCGCCCACAGCACAAGGAGGAAGGTAACAAGCCTTGTGGTAGAAACAATATGGTGGAAAGCAAGTGGGTGGGGAGGAGGAATATTTAGGCACTCACTTACCACCTGGAATCCAAAGAAGATGCGTTACTGGCTAGGTAAGAGGAGGGGGCCACCAAAGCAAAAGCTGTAGAAAGAACCCAAATCAGGGAAGGCATGGCAGGACAAAGTGGCGACACAGGGCTGGTCTGCAAAGGCAGCAGGGCAGGGTGGACTTTCTTCTTGCCCCCCCAAAAAATTGTGGCAATATTAGTAACCTGCTTTTCTTTTAACTTTTCATTGTGAAATCATTTCATAAGAGTTGCAAAAACAGTACAAAGAACTCTCATACACCTTCTATTCACATTCACAATTTTAACACTGCCGCATTTGCTTTATCATTCCCTTTCTATATATAACACATTTTATGTACTTTATGTAGAGTATATGCAATATAACAAATAAAATTAGATTTTTTTTTCTGAACTTCTTGAGAGTTAGCTGACGATCTCCTGCCTTTTCATACCAAAATCCCTCAGCATGCATCTTCCAAAGATAAGAACGTTCTCTTCTGTTACAATAAATGATTAAAAATTCAGAAAAATTAACTTTAACTTGATAGGGTTCTCTAATCTACAGGCCGTATTCAGATTTCACCAATTGTCCCTATAATGCCTTCCCATCAGTCTTTCCCCTGATCCAGAACTCAGTCCAGGATCCTGTGTTGCATTAAGTTGTCATGTCTCTTTAATCTCCTTTAATCTGGAGCACTTCCTCCACCTTTCTGTTTCCCATGACATTGGCACTTTTGAAGATTTCAGGCCAGTTGTCTCCCAGTTTGAATTAGATTCAGGTTATGCATTTTGGGCAGAAATGCTTTAAGTGCCTCAAACCAGAGCTATGTGTTAGTTTCTCCCACGATCGATGATGTAAACTTTGACTGCTGGGTTGGTTGATATGGGGTCCTCCAGGTGTCTTCACTATAAAGTTACCATTTTACCTCTGTGGTTCATAAGTGGTGTATGGGAAAGACTTTGGGACCATGTGACTATCCTATTCCTCTCTAACCCCTCATCCAATAGTTTCAGCATCCACTGATTATTCTGAATCAATCTTTACTCTGATGATTACAAAATGGTGATTTTCTAAATCTATTCTTTCTACATTTACCAAGTGGCATTCCACTTTAAAAGAGCTCTCCTTTTATTCTCCATTTATCTACTATCACTACGGACTTGGGGGATTCTTATACAATTCAATGAATTACAACCCATTACTGTCATCATTCATTTTGATGCTTAGATTGTCTCTCATTTGGCCAGTGAGAGTCTCTTAAGCCTCCCTGTGTCCTTTTGAGACTTCCCTACCTTTCTGTGAGCACTTCCTTACTTTCTGACATAATGAGATGCCCCAGACTCATCTTGTACTTTCTCCTCTTAGGCTCTGAAATCAGCCATTTTTCTGAGTAGTATTGGTTTATTTAGTGGTGTATAATATTTAGAAATCAAGATCTAAACACATGATGAGCTCAAATATTAGCATCTTCTTACAGGGAAGCATTCAAGGTCAATCTAGAGGTCTTTTCTCTTGGGGGGTGGGGGGCAAGGTGACAAGGTGGGTTTTGCAGGAGTTTCTAACTGGTCATACGGTATTTCATTTATATTTTAGCAAGAACAGGGAAAATGTTATTGATACCGTCCCTACTTTTATTTCCAAATAAATGTTCTTGTGGTGGTTGTGGTTGAGGATGTGATGGTTGCCGTTGCTCTGTAACCCCAGGTGCTGTCTGGAGTCCGTAGCATAAATACCTCGAATCTAGCTGGGCTTGGCCACTTCTCCGACCACTCATGAAGACTCTCCATTTGTCAGTAAATGTAAACTAACCCAACTTGGCTCTTTCTGTACTTCTACTTTTTGGCCAGGACATTGTAACCCAATAAGGGCAGTTGTAACCTATCCTGCACTGAGTGTTCACGTAATCACAGACTCCACCAGACAGCTGTGTGACTCAGGTGGCTCAAGGCACTGTCCTCAGCATACCAACTAAGCCCTCTATTTGAATAAATGTTCCGTGTCCTCTAAAAACACTTTCAAAATACTCACAGAATCTTTCCAATCCTTTCTATGTCAACCTTCGAATACAGCTGTGTTCCAACTCATGCTTTCATTGGCTGAACCTCATCACATAAACCAAAATATTCAGTGACATGTTATCTTAACATACTTCAGTAAAAATAATTGGGGAGAAATAAATGAAATGAGCAAAACCTCCTGGGAGCAGTTTATTCCTGTTGCAGGCTAGCTTCAAATCTGAAGTGGAATGATTAGTCCAGATTTCAGCAGCTAGGTGTCACGAAAAAAAGAAAATATTTATTTTACACAAGTGAATTTCCTTAAGCATTGTAAAAGTTTTGCTTCAACAAGTTATGTCTCATGCCACTTTGATTTCTAAAATTCTGCTCCCAATTTAGGACAACTTGACTGGGAAATGGTGTCAATAGGACCCCCTACCTCTTAATTAAATAAAAACTGAAACAAGTACTCTCAGCTTGTTGTAAAGTAAAACATTGCTTTTCCATGCCCATCCTCTGCTCTCGCTGCCGCCGCCACCCATGAAATAAAGTAGAACATTATCTGTGTTATATCCATAAAGGGATTTTCTACCAATATGTTAATGATTTTTTTATCACTGAATGATGAAATTACTTTCATAGTCTCGTATCTTTTGCCCCTAAATTTTCTACAACGTACATGTTTTGCCTTTGTCAGAGACTCAAAAGATAATAATAAACATGAGTGTATAGACAACAGGACAAGAAAGTACCAGTCAGTTTAGCTGCTGTTGGGAGCCCCATGGGGGACACTTCTGGAGTAGTCCATGATGGTAGTGGGAAAATGACATTTAATTAAAGCTCAGTTTTTTGTTTGTTTGTTTACTTTTGTTTTGTTGCAGTTGTCCATTACAAAGACATAAAATTTCTTTCAACAGCAACTATAGAATAACTCATGAGTTTTTCATAACAGTGTTTTCTGCCAATTCTCAAAAGTTTTCATTTTGAAAGATTATTTTAGCTGGCTGAACCCCAAGAAGACATCAGTTTCCTTTGGACTCTGGAAATCTGAGTCTCCCTCTGCATGCATGGCGGAGGGGGCCCATGAGTTGAGAGGCAAGGAGGGGCAAGAAGAGACTGCTTCACAAGGGGGAGTTACCCTGGCCACCAAGAGCCCCAGACAGCCCCCTGCACTCCTCTATTTCAGTACATCAGAGAGATGCATTCATTCAACAAACATTTTCTCAAGACCTACCCTATGCCAGAAACTCTGCTAAGCATCTGTAATGATCTGTAATCAATAAAATATGGTCTCCGTCCTCAAAGGTTCAGAACAAAAAGGACAGGATGAGGAAAATAGTACATTGAAAGAAGAGAAGGCTTTCTGAGTAAAAGGTCTTAGGAAGAGAAAGAAAGGAAAAGGATGAATAAAAGAAGGAGGGCAGGAGAGGGAAAGGAGGGAGGGAGGGGAGGAGGGAGGGACAGAAATAGCTATGGTGATATGTGACCATAGTTCCAAAGCACTTTGATAAGCCAAATACTTTATTCCAAAGCACTTTAAAGCTGAGGAAAAAGGACACTCCTTTGCCTTAATCATTTCTAACATCAAACCAATATTGATGTCGCAGTCCCTCCAGTTACCATACCCACTTGCCTACAACTGCACTTCTTACAACCTCAGGAACTGACTGCTCCAGTGTGAGGGCTGCCATCTTGCTAAGTACCTATGGGGGATACCCTGTACTGGTTACAGTGTGCAAAGGGGGTGGGCAGTGGAGAGAATCCAGGGGTTCTCTGACCTTAAACACTGTTCAGTAGCCCAGCCAGTACAGTAAAAGCTATCTGTAGCAGAAATTGTGGGTGCTCCTGCCCCTGTATTCTCAGCATTTACCACTTTCCTATAGGCTGACCAAACTTCCCAGCTGCCAACACCCTTAACTGTTTCCCTGAGGGCTTCATCCAACCTGGATCCCACTTTACTCTCCCACCAGTCAGTGTAGAAGTGTTGGGGAATTAGAACCTCTCCCAAGGGCAACTCTCAACAATGACCAAGAGGAGTCAGTGGGGAAACACCCCACTCCTTCCACCAGAGTATGGTCTCCTGGAAGCACATGATACACACCGGCGCTCAGTGTTCTCAGGAGGCATAAGACCCAGATGCCCACAGTGGTACTTACACAAGAACGTGCTGTTTATTCACTGTCTTTACTTTCCTATCTGACTCCCCTTCCTGTGTCTCCTGGAATCACCTCCCAAATAAACTACTTGCCCTGGAGTCCTTATCTCAGAATCTACTTCTGGAAGAACCCAAACTAAGACAGCATCCAACCCTAGACAACTTGCCATTCAAACTGGCTGTCATGTTTCCTCAATAGGATGAGTGCCCCCAGCCAACTGCATAAATACAGCATTTCAAAATTTGCTCAGAATATTTGTTAAGTCACAGAATCCAATAAACTAGAGTCTGGTAAGTCCTTTGTTGATTTTATATTTCTGGTGCATGGATAGAATAGAGTTAAGGATTTGGGTGTGTTCTGATCATTCAATTTAGATAGTACATCACTTACTCCCAATATTTTTTTCTTAAACACTTAAACTTTTCTCATATTCCAAGCCACCATGGCATATTCTAGACCCATTATCTGTTATAAATCATAACATTTAAAAAGTTACAGCATGTAAATCATTTTGTTGTTAGTATTATAAGAAAAGAATGCAAGGATTTTGAGTAAGAAATTAATAAATAATACCCACTTTACCTTTTTGTGAAATATACATCTTTCAACGATAAAATTGCTATATGTGCCCTTAAGAATCACATGAAAATTATAGGCAGAAAAATAATTATTTATGCATATACACAAATTTTTGCTTTTACTATCTGGGCGCAAAGATCAGACACTTCTGAGACCTCTGGGTTAAGAATCCTGACCTTACAATAAAAATACACAGCATTTTAGATGTGATGCAAATAACACCTGAGTTGTTTTTAATAATTGTACTAAACTAATCAGATATACTGCTAGACTCAGTAACAAATACAACTCTTCTATTCAGTTGTGATATTCGCATGTTGTACGTGAGATGCACGTGAAAATCTAAATTGGTTAAGTATTTATAGCTTTATATGCCCTGTATAAGACGAAAGGCTCGTCGACATGCAAATATTGAACAACATTGCTGGCAGCCTGGCCGTATGCCACCTTCTCCTGTCTCCACAGCAAGAAATGGCCTTCTGTCTCAGAACGCCCCATACTTTATGGCATCATGTATGTGGCCCCAGTGTTCCCTGCTCTGTGCTCATGAAGGGTGGCTGGTTTCTTCTCGCCCTGCTAGATGAAGGCCATCTGATACCTTTCTTTTTTTCTCACCCAGAATATAAACCAGCATCTTACATTCTACTTAATAAATATTTGGTGAAGGAATGAACTAATTCATTGATTTTTTTTTGAGGTAATCATTTGGAAAAATAGGCCAAGTGAGTCAAATAGCAAATGCTACTATCTCTATTAATCAGTGGCCCTTGACATCACATTTCCTTGCTTTCTCTATACTGAACACACACACATCCAACAGACACCTTACTAATAACACAAAAAAATGTTAGAGCGAAGTGACCACGACTCGGTGACAATTTTACAAAACAAGTGTGATAATGTTAGATGCCCTCCTTGCATTATGTCAGACCCCACACAGACAGGCCAGGCAACACTGGGAACATAAAGCCCGTCCTTAGCATCACTTGGCCTCCACCTTCAGCACTCCCCTCCACACCCACCAAAGTGACCTTGGCTAAGTTGCTTACCCTACCGACACCTCAGGTTTCTCATCTACATGTTGGGCTTAACCATGAGATGTTATAGATAAAGAACCTGACTGTGGTGAACACATCATTAAGGGGTGGCTATTATTATATTTTATATCTCAAATTTGTACTCTACCCCCACATACCCCATACACAGAACCTAGATGCGACACCCATCTACTTTAAGTCCTTAACCAATGCTGCAAGCAAGCTCCTTTTCCCAAAAGTGTCCTTCAAATTTAAATTTAAAAAGAGTCATTTGATAAGTATTTACTGAGCATTTGTTCTGTGGTAGGTGTTGTGCTAGGTACTTGGCAAACAATGTCAACAAAACCCACACAATGCCTGCTGTCCTGAAGCTCATAGGTTACGGAAGGGACAGATCAAAAAATCACTCAGGGTGTTGAGTACAGCATGGGTCTTTGAGGACACCCAGGAAAGGACCTGGAAGAAGAGATGTTGGAGCCAGAGGATACAGAGGAAATGGTCAGGTAAATACACTGTGTGCAAAGGCCCAAAATGTAGCAGATGATTGTGTTCATGGACATTTATAGACAATGACTATCACAGGGGTGGAGAACTGTCAGTGAGAAGTGGTCAGAGATGGGCTGGAGCATAAAGCACAGCTGGATTGCCAGCAGCCTTGTATATCTCATAAAGGAGCCTAAGTAAGCCTTGGGATACCATTCAGGCTGTCAAGGCAGTGGGAGGAGGAACATGATCAGATTAGAAGACCACTCAGGCTGCCTGGTACAGAACAGACGTTTAAGATGACAAAGAGTGGAGGCAGGAGGAGTAGTTAAGACAGCTCCTGCATTCCACCAGGCAAGAGCTCATCGGAACTTGGGTAGGAGAGTTGGCAGTTGGCGGGCAAGTACACTGATGAAACGGACAGATATTTAGGAAGAAGAATCATGGAGCTTTGGGATCTAGGGGTGACAAAGAGGGAAGTGTTAAGGATAACACCTAGATTTCTGACTTGAGCACAACTGGATGAATTTGAGATGGAGAAAACCATCCAAATGGTTTCCTCCAAAGAACAAATTTGGAGGAAAAGATCATGGGTCCTGTTTTCGACTTGGTCAGATGAGTGGACATAATTGTTGGGCAGCTGAAGAGGTGAGTCTGGCACTTAGAAACAGGGTCTGGGGAGGAAGTATGTTTGGGTATGTTGACTCATAGATAGTACTCGGATCCTAGGAGTGAAGAAGGGGCCAGATTGCCCAGTAGGCAGACTGAGCACACCCTTAGCATATTAGCAAAACAGGAAAAGAAAAGAAAAAAGATTTTGAAAGAATTTCACATTTTCCATTTCAAAAAATGGAAGAAACTAGTGATCATCCCCTAGTTAAGCCATATTGGGTCTGTTCCGCAGTTTAGAATTTTTCATAGCCAGGAAAGGGAAGATGACCACAATGCTCTCTGTACTTAGGGCCCCTAAAGATCTCAATCCAATCTGAATGTAAACATTACCACCCTAATCTCAAAGCCAGCATGAGAAATACAAGTTCCAGAAAACAAAAGTGATGGCCCTCTCTGCAGGTGCTCCTGGGAACCTTCTGGCAACGTGAGCTTGGGAAAGTAAGGAGGACTGAGTCCCTGGTCAGAAGCCGGGTGGGTGACGGAGGCACTTCCTGAGGGAGCAATGTCCTGAGGTCCCCACACCTTCAAGACCCTGCAGGGGCTATCTATTTCATCATAGTGTGTGGTCTGGGTGCTGATACCATAATACATTCTTCTTTTGAGTAGAATTTTTAAAGGAGATGTTTTGGAGACTATGCCCAAACCAAAATGCAGAAATCTCCTGGTCTAAATTTCAGACTCTGAGGTAGGTCTGTGAGGAGAGAGGCCTCCTTCTTGGTCAGGGGGGCTGCTTTTCTGGCAACTTCCAAGTCACGCTCCATAGGTGGCCCCAGTCCTCTGCCTGCTCGTGTGGACAAAGCCATCGAGCCGCTATCACTTCTCAGCCCTCTTTGTATCCAAGGCCTGGATGGCGTTCAAACCTCACGCCCCTACCAAGTCCCGAAACCACTTCTGGCTCTTGAGGTGCTAGCCATTTATAAAACTTCTGAAAAGTCAAAGTAAGGGCCAACTCCACTATAACCTGGAGGTTTTGACTCAAGTAAGAGTCACTCACTGTTGCCGAAGGTCAAAATGCTGGCAGGAGAGTGTCCCCAGAGCCCATAAAACTGTGTTTCCACTAAAGTGTCCTCAGATAAATAAGCACCAGGCCCTTGTAAACACTCTATCCTCTACGGATGTAAATATTCTCAAGGTGTATTAAAGAAACTGAATCACTTCCAGCTCAGCATGTTAATAACAGCTGCTGATTATTTTCTCCCCAGTGCTCACGTGGCACTCATTTCGATTAGTATGGAAAAGAGGGACATGGGGTGGGAAATTCTGTTTACTTGCATAGCAAGAGTTACTGCTTAACCAAGCCGTGCTCAGCATGTTTGATAAGAGACCAGAAAGTAAGAAATGGTATTTTTTCCTTGGAAGTTAGCAATTAACTTATGAAAAGCGTAGAGATGTGCTGGACTGGTTTGACAAATGTTCTAGAATGTGGTACTCACCTTCCACTCACCCCACCTCAGCAACTTACAACATTGCAAAAAGAACCATCAAGCAAACCCTACTGAAAGCACTTCGGCATGGGTTGCAGATGAGTTGGAATAAAAAACACTTTCGCTGGTGGAATGAAAGACATGTGTGAAAGACTTTTGTGTAAACTGGCAATAATTCTCTCATCATGCTCAACAAACCTAAGATGCTGCCATTTCGTGCCGCATTGGCGACTCACATGCTCCCTGACACCACGCAGAGAGGTCTAAAGAACTCACGGTAAGCGGTGAGCTGAGACCAGCTGTGAAAGGAAAGTGGCAAGGGGAAAGAAAAGGCATCCTCTTCCCATAAGACATTGCTCTTCATGTGGGAAACCAGAGAACCCAATACAGGGATATTCTTTTTAAAGTTTACTTCTCCAGAAGTAAAAGGGAGAACCCTTTCCTGGTACGTTTTTCCTCCACTACCTTAGAGCTCTGAACCTTCAGTCTGTGATGTTAAGTGACATAATATCATGAAAGAGCAATAGGCAGTGAGATAGATGGTCATAACAGTACCTCTCAAAGATCTATAGGTCCGCTCACTTCAAAGTACGTCCTGTGGAAAATGCCAAGAATACATTTTAAGAACCAAGCTAATGGCCAATTGTGCAAAAGGCCTTCCCTGGCATTTCCGGCGCTTGGCTGGCATGCTTCAGGGGACATGCCCTAGGGGGACGATGAATAATTATTCTTGGCATGAAGCATCGCGCGCTTGACTCTGCTTCAAGTATCCCTTGCATAGTTTTCTTTCCTCCTATGTTTAAAATTGCTTTTTAAATTCCGCTGTGTTATCAGAGGAGAGTGTGAACTCTGAAACTGTCACCATCTTCTTTCGATCTATTTTCTTCCCTTTAAGTACAGGGGCTTTAATACATAACATATTCATTGAGAAAGCTGCTTCACCAACCGCTGGCGGGCCGCTCGGGGACAGCATTTGTACTTCTCTGTTTATCTAGGTGTGTTTCTTTGTTTTCACATTTATTTTTTTAAAAAAAGAAAAAGGACATTTTAAAAGGGAGTTTTATGAGCCTGGTGTGAAGTCTGGGAAAGTCCCACAGTCTAACCAAGAATATTATCAAGGTGCTGTGGGTAAAAATTCAGGAGCAAATAGAAACACGGATGAAGGGATAATTGAAATCTAAATGTAAACCCAGAGCTGCTGGTCTGATGGCTAGAGTCACCGAGAATCCATTTTCCATGTCCTCCCACCTTGTACACCTTCATGTTCTCAGACTCCCTTTCTCCTTTCCTCCCTCTCTCATCCTCCTCCTTCCTCTCTACAGTGCACTTTGAGGAGAAATTAAGATATCTGGGAATATGAAGAAGACATATTTGCAGCATTTATCTTGAAAAAGCAACCCACCAACCTTCTCTAAGAAGGCGATTCGGTCTTTTCAGGCTCTGCGAGCTACTTACACTAACTTTTCTTGTTCACCTCCAAGGTTCTTCACTTTGCTAAGACCCCTACATAAAGATGCACACATTGCTCATCTCAGCAAGGCTGCATCGGCCTGCACACCTCCAAATCATCTTGCTGATGCAGTCAAATATTCAGGATATCAGGATAAAGTCAAAACATTTCAATAGTTTCTTTTGATTTTAATTTACACTGAACTCAAAACACTTTATCCACAGAACAAGCTACAAAACAGTTCAATCTGAAAAGCCCTCTCTTCATCCCTGATGGTGAGGGATGAACAGTTATCCTAGAATCAATTATGTGTACATGGACAGATGGGCAGAAGGTCTCCCCCCTCCCCGCCCCCCCCCCCGCCGCAAATCTCTTTATCCAACTAGAAGTTTTCTTATTTCGAAAACTTTAGTTCTGAATGCTTCTATACAGGCCAGCATATCTAGTTGATTATCAATCCAGACTCTTCCTTCCCATATTTCCCAGACATTGGCCTTATCTCCCAGTTGGGGTACCATGCCTGCCGCTGTGGATGTGCACAAAAGAGCACATGGGCTCACACATGTGTGCACACACATCCACATGCACACACAGCTTGATGTCCAGGCCCAGCGTCCCCTGAGTGTCTCTAGGCAGTGACGGAGAATAGGACATCCAGCTGGCACTTACTTCTGCTGCTTCCACGGGTCCTGATCTATTGGGTTATTCCCCACTGCAGGGTGCTGCCTCCAGACAAATGCCTTTGGCCTCAGGCCACAGGTCGAAGTTGATTTCCCAGCTCTGAAGCCTGACCTGCATTTTTCTACTGAATATATCATTCCTGTCTTTGGGGTTTTTTTTGGGGGGGGTGTTGTGTGTGTGTTTTGTTTTTCCATTTTCTGAGTTCTTGGGTTATAAATTCACATCTACCCTCAGAGTCAACTGCCTATCAGCCTCCCTTTGCCAGCGGTTTCCTCAAGATAAATCAATACACAGATGCACAATAATTTACAAACACAGCCTGGGTTTCCCAGGCCATCCCAGCCAGCAGGCAGGGCTGAGGTCTCAAGAAGATTCACACACAGCAGTTCGCAGCTTGGCCCCGCCTCACCACCTCAGAACGCCAATCTCTCTTCAGACTCTTCAGACTCGTCCCCTTTCAGGAAGCATGCAGGAGCTTGGGGAGCATAGCCCTCCTCAGTAACTCACAGCGCCTGTACCCTCCCTCCCCTCCTGCCCTTGCTCCTCCGAAGGGCTCTGAAGGCCCTGAAGCAGCCTACACCGGGTGAGCTCCTAAGGGCGGTGCCCTCGCTGGGGCCGCTGCGGATGGTGCCCCTGGGAGCTGCTCGCAGTGTCTGTACCAAAGCCGTCCCCGTGGAGGGTAGAGAAGTCAGTGCCGCAGGGCCAACCGCCGTGGCTACCAGACTACAGGCTTCACCTCCAGCCGCAATAGAAGCCCCTGGGCCTGCTGGCTTCCGTCCCTGCCGAGGGAAGACCATTCCTCTCCCCAGCCTTTGTCCTGAATTACCTTTGTCATGGAGCTCATCGGTGAGTGCCCCTGGCACAGACTGTACAGACTTGAGCAAGGCGGCTTCTCCTGTATTTACCCCCTGCTATTGCTATAGGACCCAGACACAAACCCAGGCACAGGCCAGTGCCCACTGCAAAGAAAAGAATCCTGAACACTCTTGAAGTCAGCATCCTTTCCCCCCTGAGCATGGATGCTTTCCAGGTGGCTTCTTGAGAACAACCCCAGCAGATTCAGAGGCCAGCCTCTCAGGCAAACCCAGTCACATCCAAACCCGAACGTGAACTCTACAGTCTGCACTCCAGCTGCAATCTTTGCTACACACAAATATAGTGCCATGGGTGTCCTGGCTTGGAGATGTGAGAAAGGTCTGCTTCCTCCCCGCCACCATGTTTTTATGTCTATTATATTAAAAATGTGTTCCTAGTCTTCCACACAATGATTTTTCTAAGAGCAAAGGGATTATATTTAAAAGTAAGTGAGGGGCACCTGGGTGGCTCAGTCAGTTAAGCGGTTAAGCATCTGCCTTCAGCTCCAGTCATGATCCCAGGGTCCTGGGATCTGACCAAGGTCAGGCTCCCTCCTCAGCAGGGAGCCTGCTTCTCCTTCTCTCTCTGCCTCTCCCACCCCCACCCCCCCCCCCGCTCCTGATTTCTCTCTCTCTCTCAAATAAATAAATAAAATCTTTAAAAAAAAAGGGGGGGGTGGGTAAGTGAAACTAATGGGGGGAATGAGGCAACACTTTGAAAAGGATGCTCTTGCACCAACCCTGGACTATGCTCACTCGGTCCCTCTGATCAGCCATTCTTCATCTCTGTGGGACGAGACTCACCCCAAAGGAAAAAGTCAGCTCGCCCATCTCCAGCCTGCCCTTGGAGTTCCATGCCAGGGTATTCACATCCATAGGAAAGCACTGGGCATCGATGGGTAAGCAGTGGGGAGGGGGGAAAGCTGAAGCTCATTAAATCCCATGAAGCACCAGACTCCATGCCCACATTGGCTAACTCATCCTCTCATTAACTGTGTGTGCTAGTTTTCTGAATGCATTTTACATAAGAAGATCTCAATGCCCAGAAAGGACAATTGGCCCCAGCCAATGGTGACGGTTGTGAGAAGATTCAGATTCAGATCTGCCTGAAGCTTTACTTGAGACCGAGATGTATAGAATGGCCCAGAAGAGTGGAAGCAATCCAAGCAAACCTCGGGGACCATGAAGAATATTAGATAAATGGTGATTGCCACATTACGGCCCCTTAGCTTCCCTCCTGCTGGATCTATAAGAAGTGTACATCCCCACTGGTCTTGATTGTTAAAACCCTCTACCAAGACCATCTACAGCTTTTCATTTCAAGTCCTTGGCACCTGGTCACATTGCTAAAACTCCAGATCACCTGGAATCGAGTGACAAGTAGAGTAGCGAAAGTTCTCTACAAATTCACAAAATACGGGGAGTGAGCCTCCATGACTCACATCAGTGGCATCTCCTACTGCCCCACCAGAAAGGGGACTCCAAGTTAATTTTTAAAACTCTTCTCTTGGATGAGATCTAAATGAAGATCTCACTGCTGCTGGCCCTTTCCAATCTGGCGTGGATGGATACTTGGGCCATGTCCTACCCGGGCTGATTAGAATCTGACTCTTTAATCTCTAGGCCCATATTCAAAAGTGGAAACTAAAATACATTTAGATTTTTCACAGAGAGTTGATTAGTTCCACCACAGAATTGTCTGCTAGTTCTCCAGTTAATGTCTTAACCAAACGAAATAATAAACAGCTGCCTGTGTGACTATAATAAAGAAGAGTCTCTCATTAGAAAATGGGAGTGCTTTTCTTCTATTTTCAAGGATGCAATCCTCATAATTCAACAACATGTTAACAATTAGTTATTTCAAACAACATCCTCTTCTATCTCATATGTTATCCCATCTACTGTCTTTACAGCCAAATATTCAGACATATACAAGAAAAATTATACATATTCTCAGGGTCCGTTTTGCTAAAAAAAAATCACAGTTGTTTCATTTAAGTTTTGCTACTGTACCTCTGGTTCTTTGGTGATAGAGGACAAAAAAGTTTACAGATCGCCATAAACATTTCTAAAATTAAAATGAGCCGTAACCTCCATATACACACTCAATACAGCATTTCTTTTTAATCTCCTGTTTCCTATCCTAAACCCTATCTCTGTCAGTGATGCAATCTGGGTAACCCCTTTCAGAGCAGGATGCTGCGCCAATATCAGATACAACACTTCACAGACTCCTGTTTTTCTCATATTAGTCCAATTGCTAATCCTCACTCAACCAGAAAGAGATAGAAAGAAAGATAGAAGGCACTGAAGAAAGACTCTATTAATTTTACAGCCATTCAATTAAACTATTACTTCTGCAACTTCTAAGTTCTCCTCTGACCATCTGGGAAGCTATGCCAAAACATACAAGTACAGAGTTTGTTTGCATTTTGCAAAGAGCTGGGAATCAAATACATGTTTACTGTAAGCTAAATTCCATGAGTGTCCTAATCAAACATGTATAATTCTATAAATATGCTCCAGCCCTGATTTGAAAGTGGAAAGGAGGAAAACATTTTCTTCCTCCCCACCCCCTCCCCCTGTAATGTTAAAATTTGCTCAGTTTAGATCATTAACAGCAAAGATTTTTGAGATGCAACATAACATATTGGTTAGAGGCCTAGATTCTGGAGCCAGACCTCCCAGATCAGAATCCTGGCCACACTACTTACTAACTGTGTGACCTTGTGCAAATTAGTTAATATCTCCGTGCCTCAGTTTTCTCATCTGCAAAATGGGGATATTATAGAATACCTACCTCAGAGGAAGCTATGAAGATTAAATAAATCAACATGTGTAAAGCTTTCAAAGGTGGCCCAGGTAAGTATTTGATAAAGGTAGAAAAAAAAGAAAAAAAACTAAGTGGCATCACAGGTCACACACCATCTTCTGCTTTTAAGGAAATCAAAAGCTAGCTAGGAACATGAAACAAAGGGAAATAGTAGTGCAAAGAAACATACAACAATTATGAAATAAGTACTGGCTTTTGGTGGTGGCTATGAGTGAATATAACTGGAATATTTGCCTAAAAACAGGAAGAGTTATGAAGTCCTTTGAACTGATAAACTGATCCAACACTTACTATACTGTAAGTCCTAAAGACCATAATCATTTTATTCATGGCAATGTTTAGGTTTCAAACTATCCTAAAGAGGGAAAATCACCCATCATCTTGGAGCTTCCAGTTCTGGATCCCAAATCCGGGCTATGACTCCTACTGCTTCATTTTTTTTCACCAGATGGAGTTAAGCCTTCCCTCGGTATTTCTGGCCTGGAAGAAACAAATTCCAACTTATGTTAGACCATCATTGAATGCTCAGTGGTGCTGAAGGTGATATGCAACAATTTTCTCACTTTAAACCTTTAAGTAAGTGTAAAGTTTGGAAATTCTTCACATTAAGTTATTCATACCTGTTTTCTTTTTTTTTATTTTATTTTATTATGTTATGTTAATTACCATACGTTACATCATTAGTTTTTGATGTAGTGTTCATATCTGTTTTCTTAAGTCTTTAGTAAAAATGAAAGTCTATCAGAAAGTACCCATTTTTTTCCCAGAGCCCACCATGTGCCTAAAACAGGGCCATATTCCACGAACAAGAAAGGAGAAATCAAAGAGGAAAAAAAAGTTTGCTCTAGAAAACTTTACCATCACACTGAAGGGACAAAACAGGCTGATAGGTTTAAGACAATCAGAGAACAGTATCAAGCTCGTATGGAAGAAAGTGCCTGTGGGGTGGATCTTCAAGATGGAGAAGAGCCTTACACAGAGTCTCAAGAGGTGAATTTTCCGGTACAGGGGGACAAAACATGTAGGTACAAGATGCCTTTGAAGTTAATTTAATGTCTGAGTAAGGAATGGCATAGGGCTGTAAACCCTATGAGGAGGACACCTCAGCTAGAGTAGACCATATACAAGAGGAACACACCACCACACCACACCACTGGGATGAGTTTTTAGTAAGAGTTAAGTCTAACTCTCCCTTGTTTTGTGATTTACCTGATGAAAATCTACTTTAATGTTCCAATTTGGGAGAGTTGGTACATCCATTTTTTGATAGGCCATTAAAAATAACAGAAAACAAGAAAATCCTTTGTATTTGCTTTTGAGCTATAGCCATTGACAGTGGAATAAAATAAATAGGACGGGACCAGAAAGGGGAGGTAACTGTGTGACGCTCATGGCATAAGAGGGACAACAGAGGGAACTTGTGGGGAAGCGGGGGGGTGCATGCCTGGCCCCATGCACTCATCGGGGCTTTAAAAAACACTGTCCTGGCGCCGTCCAACTCTTCAGCAGGATGTGACCCTCCAGCAGCCCTCTGGCACCTTCAGGCCAGATGGGCAGGGCAAATTAGATTAACCAAAGCACCAGGGTGCCTGGGTGCCACCTGGGTGGCTCAGTGGGTTAAGCACCCGACTCTTGGTTTAGGCTCAGGTCGTGATCCCGTGGTTGTGGGATTGAGCCCTGTGTTGGGCTCTGTGCTCAGTGCACTGTCTACTTCAGATTCTCTCTCCCTCTCCCTCTCATCTGTGTGCTCTCACTCTCTCTCTCAAATAAATAAATAAAATCTTAAAAAAAAAAAGCACCAAGTCATGGGGATGTAATGTACAACATGGGGACTGTAGTCAATAATATTATACTATAATTTTGAAAGTTGCTAAGAAATTCTCATCACAAGGATTAAAAAAAAAATGTAACTTGTTGTGGTGACAGACGGTAAATGCGCTTAATGTGATGATCCTTTTGCAATGTATACAAACATTGAGGTATTATGTTGTAAACCTGAAACTACTATAATGTTGTACCTCAGTTATACTTTAATTTTTTTTTTTACAAGCAGCCAAGTGTAAAATAAGAGAAGCTGATTGCTAAAAAGCAAAAAAGGCTCCGTGTCAAAAGACTAGGCAGGAGGTCCAGAACCTGGAGGATGCTGGAAACAAGGGGCTGGGCAGAAAAAACAGAGTGGCACAGGACAGTACCAAGAGCCAGACCTGATCAGAAACCAACCTCAGGACAGAGGCAACCGGAGGCCACATGTGGATATGGACAAGTGGCTGCAGCAGACTAGGCTGGGGGCAGGACAGGGCAAGACTAATGGCCCGTGCCCAAGTTTCCTTGGGGCTTCCCACCAGGATTTCCATTAGATACTCTGATTTCAGGTAAGGTTCTGAGTGACTTAATTTTTTATTTTCCTTTTAAAAAATATAATACTTTCTATTATGAATTTGCATACTGATTTTCATTTTGTTTGATTTTTATCAAAATTACACATGTGCTTAGTTTGTGTCAAGTCATCTACAAGACTTGTCAAGAAAACAACAGTAACAGCCCGCATGCCATCTTTTGCTTCCCAAAGGCAACCATTTTCAAATCTTTCGGGACATGAGGGTGATCTAGCTGGCGATCTGACCACCAAGGTGGATTCAGCTGATCAGGCTAGCTAAGCAGGTGTCCCCTTCTTCCCTTACTGCTCCATGTGCATCCATCCCAAAGCTGCATGCCCCATGGAAATGGATGACCCATCCTCAATAGAGGAGGACCATTCAGTGAGGGGTTTACAAGTAGCTGCACTCCCCTGCTAGAATCTCCAGACACTCTCAAATCTTTTAGCTAATTGTTTTCATATTTGCATCCATGTCTGCAAGTAACTTACACATACTGCTACTTCTGAATTTTTCCATGTTACGTATTATCAGTTGATTTTCACCCTTTTGTACACACACATCCATTTCATTTCCACCATCTTTCCAATTAATTATCCTGTAATTTATGTTTGACCCATATTCAGGAATTACATTATTATATCCATGTAAATACTATTCACAGATTATTTGTGTTATACAATGGTTACTCTTCCTTGCTAACACAATAATTTGCTTTCCTTGGGGCTTATCTGCTTTTCCTTTACTTATATCTCTATGCTCTTATTAATTCAATTCTTGGGAGTGCCTGGCTGGCTCAGTCGGTAGACCATGCAACACTTGATCTCAGGGTCGTAAGTTCAAGCCCCATGTTGGGTGTAGAGATTACTTAAAAATAAAATCTTTTAAAAAAATTCAATTCTCAATTCTCCTCTAGTTCAGTAAACCTCCTAATAATACATTCAAATGCAGACACATGTTAGCTCTGGTCCTTTTCTTTTTTGACCTGGTGGATTTACACCCTTCTAACAACACCATTTTATTGTCCCTTCATAGATGCTACAAGAGGGAGGAAAGCCAGATGTGGGCGTTCACTCTGCCATTTTTGCCTAGCTGGCCAGAACTGCTTAATGCGGCTTAAACCTGTCACCTTTACCAATTGATGGTTTAATGGGAGTTTCAGCCCTTGAGAAACTGAAATACAAGGAGGAAGACACGTTGCCAAAAATAGAGATGAGGGATTCATTTTCAACGCCCCTGGTTTTAAATTTCCTAAGCTGCTCTGTGGATTGATCTGAAGAGTCTCGTGTGTGTGAGTCTCTCCTGAAGGAAGAAAGCCATGCTCACGGAAGACGTCAACATCCACCTCATGGCCAGCACTGACTGCATCTTTGCCCTTGGCCACTACCTGCTTTCTGAGGTGACCTTCAGTCAGACTTCTCTGCAGTGTGCCATTCTTCAGGGTACCGCTACAGGTATCTGCTGTCTTCTTTTTCAAGAGATATGGGATGTATCTAATAAAAAGCTGAGGAAGAAACTATTTTGCCGTGCCCCTGTGATCCAGTCTCTCTTCTGGGCATATCCATGTTTATCACTTGATGACATGTTTTTGGTGCCCCAACCCTATAGCCCTAAAATGATTAGGGCTTCAAATCTGGTCCTAGGAAACTTGTAAAGTAGAGAGAGTATGCCACAGACAAGATCCCACTCTTCGTTTTGGTCATGCTCTTCCCACTCAGGGCTCACTCCTTGTCCCAAGCTCCTGGCCTGTGTGTACTAGGAAGAGCACTGGCTAAAGTAAGATAGGTGTGGCTTCCTTCCTTAACCAGCTGTGTGGTGCTGGGAGAGTAATCAAGTCTCTCTTAGGCCCATAACTATTTGCAAACTGGAGATAACCATGTTTGCCTTGAGAAACTATTATGATACTTAGAGTTAATAAATATAGAACTTTGATTTCTAACAATATTAAGGATTTAATAACCTGAAAACTCCCACCATAATATAATTTAAAATATCAAATAAAATATGGATTCCTTTTAAATGCCTAGTTGAGTTCTCAAAAATGGCGAATTCTCCAGAGGCCAGAAATGAAGAAGAAACAAGAAAACAGAGTGAAAGTTGTGTGAGAACACAGGGTTGGGGAGGGAGGAGCAATCTCCATTGTCCAGAGGAGCCGAGAGGTAAAACTGCAACTCCCATATAAAGATACAACTCTCCAAGATAACTCAGAAAAACAATGAATTAGGGAAAAATTCACCTCCAGTACAGGCAGAGAAAGAGAAAGCCATTCTATTTCTGATTGGGTTTAAAAAAAATAAAAGTTTCCTCTGGGAATTCAAAACCTCAGCCAGATCTCACCCAAGTTTAGAGAAATCCTGCTACCCAAAATGAAATCTTGGATCCCCTAGAAAACCAATACAGAACCCCTCTAAAGGGACATGATTCACACATAGCATATGGAGAAAGAAACCACCATCAGTGAGAGTCAGCAGAAATAAAATAAACAGCAGGATTCAATTCTTAAGAAATTGTGACCATTAAAAAAAAAATGCAAAGAGATTAAAAATAAAATTTCAAATGATTTAAAACAAAAGTAATTTTAAAATGTAAGAAACAAATAAGATGCGCCTTAAAAAAGGAATAGGCAGGGGGCGCCTGGGTGGCTCAGTCCATTAAGTGTCTGCTTTTGGCTCAGATCATGATCCCAGGGTCTAGGATCAAGCCCAGAGTTGGGATCTCTGCTCAGCAAGGAGCTTGCTTCTCCCTCTCCTTCTGCCTGCCACTCCCCCTGCTTGTGCTCTCTCTGTCAAATAAATAAATAAAAATCTTTTTAAAATGTTTTAAAAAGGAATAGGCAGGCTTAAAAAAACAAACAGAGCTTATAGTAATAAAAAGTATAGCTAACGAAATGAAAACATCTCAGTGGATGAGTTTTAACAGACTATTAGACAAAGCTGAAGGAAGAATTAGTAAACTAAAAATAAACCTAAGGATATGACACAGAACACAGCATTTAAAAAGAGATTAAAATACATGAAAAATAAAATGAAAATGCCCAACGAATATCCAACTAGAATTCAAGGAGAAATGGAGACTGGTATTAAAAGAGACATTGTTGGGGTGCCTGGGTGGCTCAGTAGGTTAAATGACCACCTTCAGCTCAGGTCATGATCTCAGGATCCTGGGATTGGGCCCCGCATCAGGCTCTCTGCTCAGCAGGGAGTCTGCTTCTGCCTCTCTCTGCTCATGCTCTCTTTCTTTGTCTCTCTCAAATAAATTAAAAAAAAAAAATCTTAAAAAAAAATAAAAGAGACCTTGTCTGAAAACAAGGTACTTAAGGTACATAACACATTTTAGGCCCCCAGTAAATAAAATGATTTTGAGTTTAGTTCTTATACTTATGTAACTCTGAAGCTCAAGCACCAGAAACCACAAGAGCTCAGAGATCGCTGTAGGTCTTCTGCAATCTGGTATGTTTGTGGAATATTTATAAAATGAAAAAAACTTAGAGGTAACTTACTTAAAAAACTTAGTCAATAATCTGAGTGTTGATCCTAGCCCTCTCACTTATTAGCTAAGCATATTGCTCAACTCATTGAGCTTCAACTTCTTCAGCCACAAAATGGAAATAAAACAATTAATCTTCAAAAAGTGTTGCTCTAAAGATCAAAAGAACAAAACGTATGTAAAACAGTTACTACAGAGATTGGCACAAAGTGAGCATTCAATAAATGAAAGCTATCAATATTGCTTATTGTTAATTTTCACTTCAAATGAAAAAATAGAAGCCCAGAGAAGTTAAATAATTTCTGAGACACACAATATACTAACAGTAGACCAAGAATTAGAATCCAACGTTCTCAACCTATATTCTTGTACTTTCTCTGCCATACTTCACAGCCTCTCAAGTGCAGAAATTAGGGAGCTAGAAGCTAGCTGGCTTGAAAAAAGCTACATGAGACTTCAGAAGCACCTGTTCCTTGATCTTAGTGACCCAGGGAACAAGAGCACTCAGGTGTATCAGGGAGATAGATGCCTTATCCATGGTATATACCATATACCTACAAGAGACTCACATCACTTTTTTTTTTACTTCAGCTTTAAGGACACGCAGAGATTAAAAGTAAAGGAATGAAAAAATATATTCCATGCATATGTGAAACAAAAGAAAGTAGGAATAGTTAAACTTGTATAAGATAAAATAGACTTTAAGATAAAGGATATAGTAAGAGACAAAAAAGGTCATTATATAATGAAAAGGGGATCGATCCAATAAGAAAATATAACATTAGTAACATAAGAGCACCAAAACATATAAAGCAAATATTAACAGACCTCAAGGGGGGAATAGATAGCAATACAGTAATAGTAGGGGACTTCAACACTCCACTTTCAACAATGGATAGATCATCTAGGGCAGAAAATCAACAGGGAAACAGTGGACTTAAATGGCATGTTTGATCAGATGGACCTAACAGATATACATAGAACATTCCATCCCAAAGCAGCAGAATACACATTCTTCTCAAATGCACATGGAACATTCTCCAGGACAGATCATATGTTAGGCCACAAAACAAGTCTTACTAAGTTTAAGATTGAAATCATATCAAGCATCTTTTCTGACCACAATGGTATGAAATTGGAAATCAATTATAAGAAGAAAACACAAATATGTGGAGATTAAACAATGTACTACTGAACAACCAATGGGTCAGAGAGGGAATCAAAAAACAAATTTAAAAATATCTTGGAACAAGTGGAAATGGAAATAAAATATACCAAAATTTATGGGATGCAGCAAAAGCAGGGCTAAGCGGGAAGTTCATAGTGATAAACATCTACATTAAGAAACAAGAAAGATCTCAAACAAACAACCTAACTTACACCTCAAGGAATAGAAAAAGAACAAACAAAGCCCAAAGTTAGTAGAGGAAAAAAAAGATGGCAAAGATCATAACATATATAAATGAAATAAGAACTAAAAAGACAATAGAAAAGGTACTCAGCATCACTAATCATCAGACAGTGTATATCAAAACCACGAGAAGTCACCTCACAGCTGTTAGCATGGCTATTATCACAAAGATAAGAGATAGTAAGTGTTGGCAAGGATGCAGAGAAAAGGAAACACTTGTGCACTGTAGGTGGAAATGTAAATTGGTGTAGCCACTATGGGAAACAATATGGTGGTTTCTCAAAAAATAAAAATAGAACTACCATATGATCCAGAAATCCCACTTCTGGGTATATATCCAATGGAAATGAAAACAGGATATCAAAGAGCTATCTTCACTCCCATGTTCATTGCAGCATTATTCATAATAGCTAAGATATGGAACAGCCTATGTGTCCATCAGTTGATGGGTGCATGGACGAAGAAAATGTGCTATCTACACACAACAGAATATTATTCAGCCATGAGAAAAAATGAAACCCTGCCATTAACAACAACATGGGTGTACCTTGAGAGCATTATGCCAAGTAAAATAAGCAAAATGAGAAAGACAAATACTGCATGGTATTGTTTATATGTGGAATTAAAAAAAAAAAGTCAAACCCATAGAAATAGAGAATAGAAAAGTGGTTGCCAGGGTTTGGGGGTAGGGGAAATAAAAAGAGTTTGGTAAAAGAATACAAAGTTTTAGTCACAAGATAAAAAAGGTCTGAGGAGCTAATGTAAAACATGGTGACTATAGTTGATAACAGTGTATTGTACAGTTGAAATTTACTAAGAGAGTAGAGCTTAAATATTCTCACACACACAAAAAGGATAAATATGTGAAGTGACGGATGTGTTCATTAACTAGATGGGGGAAATCTTTTCATAATGTATGCATATATCAAATCACCATGGTATACACTTCAAGTCTCTTACAATTCTTTATTTCAAGTATATGTCAATAAAGCTGAAATAAAAATTAAAATAAAATAATACTAATATATGCTAATGGAACTCCCATTACTGGCAAAGATGAACTAATAAAGACCAGGTTAACCCTCCCACCAGAAACTAGTAAAAACTAGACAAAATACCTGAAAAAGAATTTTCACAAATTAGACATCAGACAGCACAAGTCAGTGATTCCTGAGAGAGGAAGTACATGAGGTGAGTACTTTGCTCTAATTTACTGACAAAGAGTTCTCCAGGCCACGGTGCACTGATGCGGAATGCAGGTGGCACCATGCAATCTCCCTGACCTGAGGAAATGGAGCTGTTAGTCTGGCAAAACCAAGGCAGCTAGAGCTTGCAAAGCAAAGTACTGGAGAGGAGAGAGTTGAACAGAGGGAAATCTCTTCATTCAGACTTCTTCATTAAGCTAAGTTCTGATAAGGGCATGCATGTGAGGAGACTAAGGATGGCTAAAGAAATAACCATCCAAAAGCAGCAGAGAGAACAATTCCTGGAGCTTACACAAAATCATAAATAATTCATGTTCCCATTAGCCAGAATGGAAAACCTCATAACTCATGAATTATCAGGTCAAGTACTCAGTGGGCCATTTCCACAGCAGTGGGCAAAAGTTAACCCTAGATTGAAGAATGGCTCTGGTCATACCTTAAAAAGTTTTAAAGCAAGCCCTAAAAGCATCAAAATATTTTTACATAATTGTTCTACATCCAGAATGAATCTCAAGAATATTTATAGAAACACAAATATATCAATCATCTTAATGAATAAAATTTACAATGTCTGATATCTAATCAAAAATTGCCAGGCATGCAAAGAACCCATAATTAGAAGAGAAAACAATCAGTAGAAACAAACTTAGAAGTGATAGAATGAATACAGACACTAAAAGAGTATCTTAACTGTATTCTATATGTTCAAGAAGCTAAAAGAAAGATGAGTATGTTAAATAGCAACATGGGAGATTTTTTTTAAAAGATCCAAATCAAACCTCCAGAAGTGAAAATATGAGAAAAGAAGACTGCCAATCTAGGATTCTGTAGCAAACAAAAAGAAGTTTCAAAATGAGGAAAAATAGTCTTCTTGTGACATACAAAAGCTGAAATAAGTCATCACCAGCAAATCTGCACTATAAAAAAATATTTTGATTTTAAGTCCTTCAAGCAAAAAAGAAAATGATACAAGATAGAAATCTGAAACTACACACACACAAAAAAAATCAAGAACACCAAAAATGTTATGTGGGTAATACAAGACATTTTTACGCATTTTTAACATCTCTTTAAAAAATAATTGACTGTTGGGCGCCTGGGTGGCTCAGATGGTTAAGCGTCTGCCTTCGGCTCAGGTCATGATCCCGGAGTCCTGGGATCGAGTCCCGCATCGGGCTCCCCGCTCTGTGGGAAGTCTGCTTCTCCCTCTGCCTCTCTCTCTCTCTCTCTCTCTCTCATGAATAAGTAAATAAAATCTTTAAAAAAAATAAATAAAAAAATAATTGACTGTTTAAAACAAAAATACTGATAATGCACTACGGAGTCAATGACAGAAGTAAAATGTATGACAGTAACACAAAGACCAGAAAGGGAGGAATGGACATATACTGTTATAAAATTCTTATGCTACACATGGAGTGGTATAAACATACCTTAAACATAGACTATGATAAGCTAAAGAGCTATATAACCCAAAACAACCACAAAATCATAAACAAAAATTACAGCTCTTAAACCAACAAAGGGGGCAAACAGAATTTTAAAAATCAATCCAAAAGAAGCCATAAAAAGGGGGGGAAAGGGGAACAAAAAAACAGATAGGACAAATAGAAAACAAATAGCTGGAGGATAGCTTTAAACACTGCCATACCACTAATCACATTAAATACAAGCATTTTAAATGCCCTCTTTAAAAGGCAGAGATTGAATTGGAAAAAAAAAAAAAGCAAGACTCAACTATGTGCTGCCTACAAGAAACACATTTTTTTTTAACAAACACATTTTAAATATAAAGACACAGGGGCACCTGGGTGGCTCAGTCAGTTAAGTGTCCAACTTGATTTTGGCTCAGGTCATGATCTCAGGGTCATGAGATCCAGCTCCATATCCATCCCGTGCTGGGTGAGGAGCCTACTTAAGATTCTCTCTCTTCCTCTCCCTCACCCCCCACCCCCACTCACACACACTCACTCTCTCTCTCTCAAAATAAATAAATAAAATATAAAATATAAAGACACAAGTTGGTTGAAAATAAAAGGATGAATAAAAGATATAACAAGCTTCTACTAATCAAAGAAAGATGAAGTGACTATATTAATATCAGACAAAGTAGATTTCAGAGCAAAGAACATTACCAAGAACAAAGAAGGCCATTTCATAGTAATAAAAGGTTCAATTCATCAGGAGAACATAAAAATGCAAAATGTTTATGTACTTAAGAAACAAATCTTCAAAATACATGAATAAAAATGACAGAACTGCAAAATAGAAACAAACCCACAAATACATTTGCAGATTCAACATCCTCCTCTCAATAACTGATAGAACAAGTAAACAAAAAATTAATAAGGATATAGATATAGAAGATTTGAACAAAGCTATCAAATAACTTGACCTAATTCATATTTATTGGATGTTCTACTCAACAATAGCAGAATACACATTCTTTCCAAGTGCACATGAACATTTACTCAGACCAAGTTCTGGGCCATAAACCAAGTCTCCATAACTTTAAAAGGATGCAAGTTATATAAAGTATGTTCTCTATATAATACTGAATTAAATCAGAAATCAATAACTGATATATGAAAAATTCCCAAGTATTTGGAAACAAAAGAACACATATCTGAATGACCCTTGGGCCAAAGAACAAATCAAAAGGGAAATTAGATTGGCAGTGATTTCTTGGATGTGACTCTCCAAAAGCAGGCAACAAAGGAAAAATAGATAAATGGGGCTACATCAATCTTAAAGTCTTTGTGCATCAAAGGACACAATCAACATAGTGTAAAGGCAACCTACAGAATAGAATATATTTGCAAATCATATATCTGATAAAGGGTTAATATCCAGAATATATAAAGAACTCCTACCACTTAACCACAAAAAATCAAATAGCCTGATTGAAAAATGGCAAAGGACTTGAATAGACATCTCTCCAAAGATGATATATAATAAATGGCCAAAAAGCATACAGAAAGATGCTCAATATCATTAATGACAAGAAAAATGCAAATCAAAATCACAATGAGATACCACTTGACATCCATTAAGATGGCTCCTATACTAAAATTAACAAGTCAGGAAACGACAGATGTTGGCGGGGATGCGGAGAAAGGGGAACCCTCCTGCACTGTTGGTGGGAATGCAAGCTGGTGCAGCCACTCTGGAAAACAGTATGGAGGTTCCTCAAAAAGTTGAAAATA
>NC_138371.1:104416923-104440211 GCF_054177405.1 Leptonychotes weddellii | reverse complement strand
GATGGGGAGACGATCCATGAGAGACGATGGACTCTGAAAAACAAACTGAGGGTTCTAGAGGGGAGGGGGGTAGGAGGATGGGTTAGCCTGGTGATGGGTGTTAAAAAGGGCACGTTCTGCATGGAGCACTGGGTGTTATGCACAAACAATGAATCATGGAACACTACATCAAAAACTAATGATGTAATGTATGGTGATTAACATAACAATAAAAAAGGATGGCTCCTATAAAAAGAAAGAAACAGAAAATAATGAGTATTGACCAGGATGCAAAAAAAATTGGAACCCTTATGTACTGTTGGTGGGATTGTAAAATGCTGCAACTACTATGGGAAAGAGCTCAGAAGTTCCTCAAAATATTAAAAATAAAACTACCATACAAAAACAGACCCATAAAGACAAAGAACAAACTGATGATTGCCAGAAAGGAGATGGTTGGGAGATGGATGAAATGAGTGAAGGGTAGTGGAAGGTAAGGCTTCCGGTTATGGAATAAATAAGTCACAGGGATAAAAAGCACAGCACAGAGAATATACTCAATGGTATTGTAATAGTGTTGTATGGTGACAGGTGGTAGCTACACTTGTGATGAACATAGCATAGTGTATAGACTTGTCAAATTCCTATGTTGTACACTTGAAATTAAGGTAACATTATGTGTCAACCATACTTCAATTAAAAAAAAGACTACTGTATGATACAGCAATCCCACTTCTGGGTATATATCCAAAAGAATTAAAGCAAATTCTCAAAGACGTATTTGCCCACCCATGCTCATAGCAGCACGTTTACAATAGTCAAGAGGTGGAAACAACCAAAAGGTCTGATGGTTGAATGGATAAGCAAAAGATGGTATATACACACAATGGAATATTATTCAACCTTTTAAAGGAAAGAAGGAAATCCTGTCACATGCGACAACATAAATAAACCTTGAGGACATTGTTCTAGGTGAAATAAGGCAATCACAAAAAGACAAATGCTGGGCGCCTGGGTGGCTCAGTCGGTTAAGCGACTGCCTTCGGCTCAGGTCATGATCCTGGAGTCCCGGGATCAAGTCCCGCATCGGGCTCCCTGCTCGGCAGGGAGTCTGCTTCTCCCTCTGACCCTCCTCCCTCTCATGCTCTCTCTACCTCATTCTCTCTGTCTCAAATAAATAAATAAAATCTTTAAAAAAAAAAAAAGACAAAGCTGTATATTTTCATGTATATAAAGTATTCAAAGTAGTCAGATTCATAAAAACAGAAAATAGAATACCAATCATCAGGGGAGAGAGAGGGGAAGGGAGTTGCTTAATGGACATAGAGTTTCAATTTTGCAAGATGAAAAAGTCCTAGAGATCTGTCTGTTTCACAATAACAAAATGAATATACTTAACACTATAAACTGTACACTTAAAAAGTTAAGATGGTGCATTTTGTATTTTTTGCCACATAAGGCAAAAGAGTCAGAATGAGAGAAATGCCATATGACAAAGACCCTACTGGCCACTGCAGTCTTTGAAGATGAAAGAAGGCCACAAACCAAGAAATTCAGACAGTGTCTAAAAGCTGGGAAATTTTGGGAAACATAACTTCCCCTAGAGCCTCCAGAAAGAATTAGTTCTGCTGATACCTTGACTTTAGTCCAATGAGACTGATTTTAGATTTCTAACCTACAGAGCTATATGATAATAAATTTGTGTTCTAAGCCACTGGGGGAGGGAAAAAAAAGGAAATTAGAAAGTATTTTGAACTGAATGAAAATAAAGACACAATTTATAAAAATATATGAGATGTAACTACAGCAATACTTAGAGACAAATTTATAGATCTAAATACCTATCTTAGAAAAGAGGTAAGTTTTCAAACCAGTGATTTTAATCTGCATCTTAAAAGATAAAAAGAAAAGAGCAAATTAAACCCAAAGTAGAAAGAAAACAGAAATTAAAAAGAGCAGAAATCAATGAAATGAAAAACTGAAAACCATCACTGATGATCACAAGATGATTTTTAAGAACAACAAAATTGATAAACCTTTAACCAGAATGATCAGGAACAAAAGGGGGAAGACACAATCACCAGTATCAAGACTGAGGGATATAACATCACTATAGATCAAACAGATACTAAAATGATAATAAGAGAATGTTACAAACATTATGCCCATAGATTCAACAACTTAAATTATATGGAGAAATTCCTTGAAAGACACAATCTACCGAAGTTCACAAGAAGAAATAGGTAACCTGAATAGCCCAATATCTATTTTTAACTCTTATACCTATTTTTTTAATTAAAATTTTAATTATAGGGGAACCTGGGTTGCTCAGTCAGTTAAGTGTCTGCCTTTGGCTCAGGTCATGACCTCCAGGTCCTGGGATAGAGCCCCACGTCAGGCTCCCAGCTCAGCATGGAGTCTGCTCCTCCCTCTTTCTCTCTCTTTCTCAATCTCTCTAAAATAAATAAATAAAAATCTTTAAAGTGTTTTTAAATTATAATTTTTAAAAAACAATAATTAAGATTCAAATCCCAAGAAAAAAAATACCAGTATTCTTGAGATATGAGGGGGTGATTTCAGCTATAAACAATGGATATTCCAGTTCAGAAGAATTTATGGAGTGACATAAATGGATATAAATTATGGAGTGACATATGGACAACATTATGGCAAACATTGTAAGAGACATAAAAAAAAAAAAAACACTATAAGACCCAGATGCTGTCCCCAAGGAACTCAAAGATGAGCTAAGAAAGACCTAATTAGCATACAAGATTCCATCAGAGACAACAGAGGTTAAACTTTTGGTATAGGAATTCTGAAAAGAGAATGAGGTGGGCTAAAGTATTCAGAGAGGGCTTTCTTGAGAAAGTAATATTTGACCTGGGCCTTAATAGGTAAATACTCTAGAAGATCCTTAGGAACAAGGGGAACAAAGGAGAAGTAAGCTTTAAGATACGAAGCTTCAGAGAGTATGGAGGCCACCCAAACAAGCCTCTCAGATCCCTATGGACAGCAAAATTGACCAAGAGCCCTAACTACAGAATCCATCACTGTGTTCACACCGAAGTCACACTTCCCATGGGCTGCTCCTACCCAGTGACTGAGTTAGCAGGAATGCTAACGCAGGCTTGTTCCTGCGAGTTGTGGGATTCTTCTAACAAGCCAGTTTAGCTAAAGGAATCCCAGACAGGCTCATCAATCTCCCACAGAACTGCATAGCAGGCTAAGAATCTTCCACTCAACCTACCTTCTTTCCCTCTCTCCTTTACCCGTGGGTCAGACCCCATTTCTGTCTAAGACCCCTCCCTGCCTTCCCCCCAGTCCCCACCCATTTTCCCTCACAAGTATTGCTCCTACTAAATCCTTGCATAACGAATCTCATCTTAGCCTCTGCTTCTCAGAGTCCCCAGACTAACACAGAAGGAAAACACCAAATGAGAAAGACGCAGTCCCTCCATTCAAGAGACTTACAGTAAAGTGAAGAATATAAAAATGTATATTAAAAAATGTGATATGGGCACAAGATAAATGCTAGAAGTGATAGGAAAAAATGTTTTAGGACACAGAAGGAAGGGAATGACTAATTTTATCCAGAAAGATCCGTGAGGATTTACCAAGGAGGTAATATTTGAAATAAGTCTTGAAAGATAGGTATGGTTTCAGAATATGGAAACAAAGGAAGGGATATTCTAAGCCAACAGAACGGCATGAGTTTAAAGTACAGAGTGTGTGTTGGCAAAATTAAGTGATCTCATAACAATCTCATAAGGAAGTCTTTTGCACTGGAATATATGTTTCAATCTGCTTTCAGAAAATAACCATGATCGAGGCGTCTGGTGGCTCAGTCGGTTAAGCATCTGCCTTCGGCTCAGGTTGTGATCTTGGGGTCCTGGGATTGAGCCCCACATCAGGCTCCCTGCTCAGGGGGAGTCTTCTTCTCCTTCTCCCTCTACCCCTCCCACCTACTCTTTCTCTCTCTCTCTCTCTGATAAATAAAATCTTTAAAGAAAAGAACTATGATCAAATGTGAAGAATAGATCAGAGAAGAGAGAAAGGAAAGGTCAAAAAATAAATTAAGAAGTTAATACAGCAATCATGAGGAATGGTCACAGAAGCTGAAAGTCAAGAATAGATGGGTAGGACTGTATATGAGAACATCTTGGAAGTAGAATCCAAAACTTCTTAATGGAATACAAGACATGAGAATCAGGGAATAACCAGGTTAATTCTAAAGACACTAGTCTGGGTGGTTGAAGAAGTGCTAGCACCAAAAGAAAAGAATAGATTTGGGGCAGAGGAGAACACCAATTTGATTTTAGAAATATTGAGTCTAAAAAATAAAAATAAAAAAAATTAATATATGGAATCTAAGATAATATCCAGCTAGAGAGAATTCAAAAGTTGTTGAAGTTGTGGACTAATTTTGTGGGTAAGTGCCAGTTAAAGATTCATATTTGGAATTACTTACACAGAGCTGGTGACTGAATCTCTGAAAAATGGGTACAATGGCCCCAAAGGGGAGTATATGGCCACCCCATAAAAAGGACCTTAGGAATACCTGAATTCAAAATGAGAAAAGGGACCCAGAAATGAGGGAGAAGTCACCAGAGGTAGGAGGTTGAGCTGGGTCTCAGGACTCAGGAGAGGCAGTAGAATCAAGACTCTGAGCCTTTTTACCATTCCTCCTTCCATGGAAGCCCTCCCTGACATCTCCAGGTGGAATGAGACCCTGGTTCCTTTAGGCTTCTGTTACAGAATCATACATACCTTCTCTGTGGTGCATACAACATTATTAAAATTGCATAGGTATGTATCTTCCCACTAGACTGTGAGCTCCTAGACAATACAGATCCAAGACTTAAATAACACACACAAGGATTTCAATAAATATTTGTTGAATGAGTGAATGCATGCAGTCAGCAGAATATGTAGCATGCACTACTCTATGCGCGAGACACTTTACAGGTCCTAAGGATGCATTGGTGATGAAGACAGACAAGGACCTCACTCTTATAAAGCTTATATTCTAGCAATGAGGGTAGGGATGCATGGCAGATAAACAGCATTAAAACAAACTAATGACAAAGAAAATTTCGTATTATTCTGTTATAAGTCCTAGGAAAGAAAGAGAACCAGATGGCTATAGAGAGTGCTGGGGTGAAGGCTGGGTGCTAATTTAGATTGCATGGTTCACTGAGGAAGTGGTGTTTGAGCCAAGGTCTAAACGAGAAGACAGCCATGCAGTGTCTGGGAGCAGTTCCCAGGCAAATGAACAGAAAGTGTACATTTCCTAAAGAGAAGATGTTCAAGGAACAGAAAGAAGGCCAGTGTGAGTGGAGCATATGAGCAAAGGTATGCATGGAAGAGATGAGGTCAGGGAAGTAAGCAAGAGCCAGATCGCATGATACCAACATCATCTTGCAGGCCTGGATGGATGGATGGATGGATGGATGGATGTTGAGGAAATGTGAGAAGAAAGCACTGTTTGAAATAAGTTTTAGGAGGGATCAGACAGAAGCTTGTTTACAGTTGAGAGAAAGGAGCCTGTGGAAAGGAAAAGGTCAAAGTTTAAAGACATCATGGCTAAAGCAAAGTGACAGAGGGGACAACAGAGGACACAATCAAAGGAATGGGAGAGGAGCTGGACTTGGAGGAGAGAGACAGCAAGGAGGGAAGAGAGCTGATGGAGGGCCCTGGGGAGAGCTGATGGAGGTTCTCTGTGGGAGTGATGGGAATGGAATGGGACTGTAGAACATGGGCATTGCTGAGTTAGGAATGGCACCAATGCCCACAAGGATGAATTTGAGAAGCACAGAGGTTAGAATGCAGGGGGTGGTGGTGAATGTAGTCATCATGATTGTGTGACTTTCTCCACATTGCTAAGAAGCCAAAGCACAGGAGCAGTAAAGCAGGAGAAATTGGCCTGGGGGGCTAGAAGTGAAGATTAAGTGGTAGAGCTGAGAATATTTGTTTCACTGCCATTAACTTAAAAAAACCTCTGTTGAGCACCTCTTGTGTGTCAGGCAGTGTCTCAGGTATTGGGATAAACATTTTCCCTATCCTCACAGAACCCATGGTGTCTTAGCTCAGGCTGCTAAAACAAATACCACAGGCTGCCTGGCTTAAACAACAGACATTGTTTCTCACTGTTCTGGAGGATTGAAGGTCCAAGGTCAGAGTACCAGCATGGTCAGGTTCTGGTAAGAGCTCTCTTCCAGGCTTGCAGAAAGTCACATGGCAGGGAGAGGAAGATCTGGTCTCTCTCTTCTTATAAGGACACTAATCCCATCATGAGGGCCCCATCCTCATGACCTCATCTAAACCTAAGTACCTTTTAAAGAAGCTCCATCTCCTAATACCATCACATCCAGGGTTAGGGTTTGCCTCAATCTGTTCGGGCCACTACAACAAAATACCACAGACTGGGCAGTTTTAAACCACAGAAATGCATTGCTCACAGCTCTGGAAGCTGGAAGTCTGAGCCCAAGATGACGGCATGGTCAGGTAAGGGCTCTCTTCCAGGCCACAGACTTCTTGCTGTGTCCTCACAGGGCAGAAGGAGCAAAGGAGCCCCATGGCAACCCCTCTTATAAGGGCACTAATCCCATTCATGGAGGCTCCACCCTCATGACCTATGTACTTCCCAGAGGCCCCACCTCCCAAGACATTGGACATTAGGATTGCAACATATTAATTTGGAGGGGACACAATTCAGTCCATAACACACAGGTTGGAGGACGGTGACAGAAGCAAGCCTGCAAGTCCATCCAGTGTGACACATGCGTGCTACCAGTGGGGTGAACTGGGATTCTACAGAAGCACAGAGGAGGGGCCCCTTACGCAGCCTTGGAGGTCTAGGAAGCTTTCCCTTTGGAAGTGACTTCTAAACTGGGAACCCACGAAGAGTAAACCAGGAAATGGCCAGGGGCAGAGGAAGAATAGAAAAGAGTGTGTAAGCTATAGGGGGGAAGATCACAAGGAGAAGCTGGGGAAATAGGCTGGAGGCGTGAATAGGGCACCAGTGGCAAAGAGCCCCGTGTCATGATAAAGGATTTGAACTTGATCCTGAAGATGACAGTGCCATGAAAGGAGCTGGTTAAGCAGGGTCCGACAATGTCATTCTTATTAAGAGAGATTGTTGGGGCTACAGAGTGGACTGGGGGAGTAGAAGCCCAGAAGGCAAGCTTGAACTTATGTAAGATATTTCTGTATCTTCAGGCTCAAAACACAGCCCCCCAGCGGGTCAGCATTAGAATGTTAAAGATAAAGAAGGTAATAAAGATAAGATGGGGTGTGAACCTGAGTGCTGGCCTCAGAGCCCAGACAGGTGTGCAGATAGCAAGGCCTTATCTATAACACTGTCTCAAGACACTTTCCTTTTACACCCTCTCTTATAAAACCAGTAGCATGCATTTTTTTGTCCTTTTCTTTATCATTTACAGTGACAAGCATCCTTTTGTTCTACGAAATAAATTTGCACAACACTCTCTAGTTTTGACGCTGAAGGTGATGGCTGTGACCCGGTCTAGTACAGCTCCCAGGGAAGGGTTTACTCACAGTGAGCCTCCAAATAGCATCACCTGCATTTTTATTAAAAAAAAACCCTTTCATGAGCCCTATCCATGAATCAGAATCTATATGCGTGAGGCCAGGAATCTGTATTTTTTTAAAGATTTTATTTATTTGAGAGAGAGAGCATGGGAGGGGGGAGCGGCAGAGGGAGAAGCAGACTCCCCACTGAGCAGGGAGTCTGTCGCGGGATTCAATCCCGGCACTCCAGGATCATGACCTGAGCCGAAGGCAGTCGCTTAACTGACTGAGCCACCCAGGCACCCAGGAATCTGTATTTTAAACTAGATTCCTGTATTAGTTTTCTCAGGCTGCCTTGACAAAATACCACAAACTGGGTGACTTAACACAACAAAAAGTTCTTGTCTCATAGTTCTGGAGTCTAGAAGCCCGAAATCAATGTGTCGGCAAGGCCACATTCCCTCTGAAGGTGCTAGAGAAGGATGTTTCCTTGCTTCTCTCCTAGTTCCCGGGAAGAAGCTATTCCTTGGCTTATCATTCCAATCTCTGCCTCCATCTTCCCATGGCCTCTTCCCTCTGTGTCTCTGTGTCTTCACATGGCTTTCTCCCTGTATGTCTGGGTCCAAACTGCTTATAAGGACACCAGTCACACCCACCCTAATCCAGTATGATTTTTGCTTGATTAACATCAGCAAAGACCCTACCTCCTATAAAGTCACATTCATAGGTACTAGAGATTAGGAGTTAGGACAGTATCTTTTGGGGGAACACAATTCAACCCAGTTGTTCCCAAGTAAGTTTTATGACACATGAAACTTGGAGCATCTTGGAACTTGGATGACAGATAGCATTAAGGCACAGTCCGCCACAGCTCCATAGATAGCATCCTGAAATGCTGCAGTTTGATCTTGGGGGATGGGGAGCGTAGGGAGAAGGAGGTGTGGGCAGGAGATGAAACACATGGAACTCTCTCTGTGGAACATACACAAGGGCCATGGGCTCCACATTTCAGATCAAGCTACCATTCTCTAGCAGCACACCCAATGTACTCTCCTGAAGATAGGGTCAAAAAAAATCCACAGAACAAAGAAAAGACATCTTATTTATACCTTAAATTGAAACCAGAAGCAGAGGTCTTTTTCAGCATAATGCAAGTCACCCCTAAAATGGATCTTGGTTTATAATTCTGCCTATTTTATAGTCTAAAATGGACCTGCACTCATGTGTGCTCATGGTGACATTTTCAGGGAGTGAACATTTTTGCAGGTTCTGGAGTCAAATCACCTAGTTCAAGTCCGGGCCCTGCCACTTACTGAGGGATCTTAGGCAATGTACAGAAGCCTCAGTTCCCTCATCTGTAAAATGGACACAGTAATAATAACTACCTGAGAGGAGTAAATGAGATAATATGTGGAAAGCTCTTGTCATATAATCAACATTTAATACATGTGAGTTATTCTTTCTATAGCATCTCTAGCATGGTTGCTTTGACAAACTTGTATCTGATGGCAGTTGGCTTTAGAGCTCTAGCTATTAGCGCTATTCTTCCATGAGCCTCCGTAATTTGAAACCTAAAAATGTATGAACCAAAACTTCCCTCTGATATCAATGAATCAAGTCAAGACAATCTTGAGGCTACGAAGTGTGTTTTGGAAGAGACTTCTTGATAAACCAAAGAACTAATATGTCTCCTTGGGGGCTACAGAGGAATGGCTGGGTCTTGGAATATGTGTTCATTTTACTCTCAGTAGTCTACTTAAAATTGCTATTTACTGAAAAGTTTTATTAAATGTCCCATGAAATGTAATATGATTTACTCACACATATTAAGACAAAATAGCAATGTTGCTTTTGAAAAAGGGAGACTCTTCTGGGATTCTGCCTTCTCCCCAAACTCACAAGAATCCAGTAAGCATATTGCCAGGTTCAAAAGAAGCTGGAGGGCTGCCTGAGTGACGTAGTCAGTTAAGCATGCAACTCTTGGTTTCAGCTCAGGTCATGGTCTCAGGGTCGTGGGATCAAGCCCTACAACAGGCTCCCCACCCAGCACATAGTCTGCTTGAGTTTCTCTCTCCCTTTCCCTCTGCCTCTCCCCACCACACGCTCTCTCTTTCCCTCTCTCTCTCTTTCTAAAATAAATAAATAAATCTTAAAAAAAGAAGAAGAAGAAAAAGCTGGGGAAAAAAACCCAGAAAATTGCCACTTGTGATCAAGAGTTGCAAAGGCTCTGGGTTGGTTTGTTTATTATCTAAAATATCATAGGCCAGACGTTTGAGAAATGTGTATAGAAGGGAAGTCGAATAGCCTCTCAGCACAGCGTCCATACAGGCTGCTGTAAGTGTTGCTATGGTGTGGACTCACTGCGTCATCAATCATAAAAATCAAAACTGACACATCAGACAAAGGACCAAGGTCTTCCAGAAGGCTTGCGTCTCGTCCTTTTAACATTGCCATCCACGTCATGGTGCCATGGCCTCTGGTATCAGAACAACAGAAAGGACTTAAATCATGTCTTTTTCCAAGCATAGGCATCACCTAGGCTGTTTTCTACCCACGTTTCAATGACCCACTTTCTGTTGGGGGCAAGATGAAAGCCGGTTACATAACACCACAGATGTTTAGTTCCCTGGTTGATGTTGGCTCAAAATAATGCCCACTTATTGCAATAAGACTGCCCATGGATGCTGATGCATTACAACCAGAGAGGTAGGCTCAATGCCAGGGTTAAACCAGATATGCGTTAGCTTCCTGAGTTGTCGGATATTCTTCAAGCTCTCTTTGTCGGTGGCACTGTGCGGGGCGGTGTGCAAAGCAAATTAGGTATAAGCGTTCTCTGCCCTTTAGGGCTTATGATCAAATGCTGTATATGCTCATATGTGCAGTCAGTTGTCAATTATCTGGTCCTAGGGATAGAAAAAGCAAGCCAGAGCCACTGTGAGTGTTGTGACTTCATCACCCCACACAGCCACTCCTCGCTTTGCATGTCTCTTGTCCCCTAAAACTTCTCAGCCCAGTGATCCCTCAGGAGAGCTTTTGAGACTGAATTCTGATTTGCCGTGATTAAGATAAACATGCAAAAATGAATAATCCGTTTGAGTAAATCCACTTTAAAAGCATATTTTTTGTGCCTGCGGCGTGTTGGGCATTTTGTTAAGTCATTGGCATCAGAGTGAATGAGGCGCATAAGCCACAGGAGCTGTCACCATGACTCCTCAGGGTGCTGACGCCGGTGTGTGTGAGCAAGCCTGGAGCAACTCAGGGGAGGAGGTGGCCCTGGGGGACGAGTTTAGGAAAGGAGATAGAGGGGAACTGAGACCAGGGGAACAGGCAGGAGCCAGCCGAGTGACCAAGGAGGCTGGGGCAGCCGGAGCAAGGGAAGCAAAGCCCATGCATGGAACCCCAGGGCAGGAGGTGGAACTGGAGCTCAGGAAGTGTGGGCATGGCCATGGAGACGAAACTAGAAACACAGCCCTCCACCCCAGGCCAGATTGAAACGGGGCCCAGATGCCTCGCCAAGAAGTGTTGACTCCACCCTGAAGACAGCAGACATTTTATTCAAGGCAATGGTCAGATTCTCGTCACAGAAAATTCCCCAGAGGGTAATGGGCAACTCAGAGGAGCATAAGAACAGGGGCGGAAAGACCCAGTAGAGAGATGGTGGCCCAATCTGAGGAGGCCTCACGAAGCCCGGGCTGAGAGGCTACCAGGGTGGAGCGACAAGGCTGAGCTCTGTCTGGGAGACCAGTCGGACATGGAGTGAACATTATGGTAAGCACTGGAGGTTTAAACATTACCAGATAACAGTAAAGCAAGAGATAACCACATTCACGTCACTCTTTTCCTGTTCTAAGAAGCTTCTGGGCATGGTGTGTGAGAGGGAGAGAGAAGGGCCGTAAAAATTCCAGTGTACGACTCTCAATGCTTTCCACATGGTGCGCATAGAAATACTGTCCTCTGGTGTGGAGCTGCAGCTGCTCCCTCCAGCACCTGGCTCTGTTTGTCACCCTGCCCCAGACTCGCTCCACGGACAGCCTCGGCTCCAAGAGCCACCCCCAGCTCTGCTTGCTCCTGGCCGACCCACAGCCCAGCAGCTTCCCTTGGGGCCACGTCACAGGACCTGGGCTTCAGGAGGCCTGCGGGCTTGTCTTCTGCCTGTCTCGCCTTTAGCCCCTCACTCCTGTGCCCACGCTGTCCTGCATCGGAAGAACTTCTGCCATCAGTCCCCATACACAGGACCCACGAAAACTGTGGCTTCAGCTGCTGAGAGGCTCACGGGGTCCCTGTGCCTTGCCGAAGTGTGTAGCTTTACTGTTGGTGCAGTGGCAGTTGGGCCTAAAGGTCAGGTCTGTTCCCTTGGGCCATATCTAGTGAACACCTACTGTGTGCAAGTCACCCCACTGGTACAGTGTGGGCAGGACACCCCGAGGTGCATCAGGACATCTGCAGGAGTCGGAGCTGAGGCCACCACAAAGGAGTGCATGAAATGAGGCAGAGAGAGGAACCGACAGGGCAGGGACACACCAGCAAGGCACAGACATTGGCCCACAGACACCAGGAGCACTTTGAATTGTTGATATGCAATTTTCAGTGGTCAAATGTTCAGGAACTTTTAAAGCCAGTTGCTAAGCCATGAGTAGTTGGAAATCAGCCATCATGAGAGTATTTACACCACAGAAATCAGCCAATCCTACAAATCGGGCTTCTCCCATCCCATCACCTCACCCATCTCCTTGAAGCTGTACAATCCCTGCCGCCTTCTCCTCTCCCCTAGGTCTGGGATCCATCAGAGAGTGTATAGGACACCAGCCCACATCATCGGGGAGTCTGGCAAACTTTGTGTGACACCTCGGGTTAGGTTTGGGCCTTGATGCTGTGAACAGTAGAGGACTGGGATGTGGGGGGTCCTGGCTTCCTTCTCCCCTCCTCTCAGCCTTAGAAGTGTTGGGGGTGAGGGCATTCAGCTCTGTGGTACAGGGGGTGAGGAAGACATGGCTGCAAGTGGTTAGGCTGATCTGTCACAGCCCAAGAGGAAACCAAGGCAGGGTGGGCAGCAGGGGCCAAACCAATGTCTCCATCACCTTCGAGTGCACAGATTTGTTGGCTCTATGCCTCCGTTTCCCTATCTGTAAAATGGGGATACTACCATCTGCTCAAGAACTGTTAGGACTGAGGGATATAATGTGTGGAGCATTGTAACAGCCAGGCACAGCGTAAGCCCCTGCCAATCTTGTTGCTGGACGATCCCAATATCCTCACGAGAGGAGCACGCGAAAGTAATGGTGGACTTATCTGAGCCTTCTCTTTCCTTCCGCTTATTTTTATTTTCATCCCATGACTAGATTGGACTCCCAAAAGCTCCCCAAGCCAAGAGCTCTCAAACCATCCCAATCATCAAAATCTTCTGGGAAACCACTTGAAACCCAGATTCAGTCTCACTGAAGAAGAGTACATTGGCAAGCCCAGGAATGTGCTCACTCTAAAAGCTCCCCAGGGAACCCACTGCTGACTTAGGCTGGGGACACCCTGCCCCATAGGTCTGGGCTCCAGGGGCCAGTCGCCATGACCACTCAAGGTGGCCAATGTCTGAAGATAGGGATGGATGCTTTATTTAGAGGCTGTTTTAAATCTGGGAATCAGGAGATCTTTGCAGTAAACAAGTGTGTGCCTCCTGACAAAGTAATGTAAACCAATAACAGACTTCAATAATGCTATTTTTAAAAGGCTTTAAATAACTTTTTCAATGCAAAACAACCCACTCGGGCAGACTTAATTCATTTTATGGGCCAGCTGAACCACTAGCGCTCAGAGAGCCTCGCCGTGTCACAACACAGAGCCATTTCGTCTGTCCCCACATGGGTGACCAGTGCTGCGAGGTTAAGCCAATTAGCTTTCACATGGTGCCGACCAAAAGGACGTGATTTGTGTAGCCCCTTTTCCCTGGCTTTAGGACAGTGACTGGCATTGTCTAGCAGAATTCCCTGTGTTCTTAACCGCACTGTTTCATGCACCAAAAAGTTGTTCTTCTGAGCCTCTCCCTCCTGGCGAAGCTGGAGATAAATTCAGCTGATGTGTTTTCCCTGATAAGTTAATGTTACAGGCTTCACAATGGTGACCTCAAATCCACACTGTGATGAACAGCAGTTCAGCCAACGCTGTGAGCTTGATAGCCCACTCACTGCCTTTTAATTAAAATTCCAAGTTGGTGTTTTTGTTTTCAAAAGAAGGATGGAGCCCATCAAGGTCACTCAGTCCAGGCGCTGCTGGGAAGAACGCCTCGCTGCACATTTACACTTCAGCGGCTCCTGGGAGGGCAGCGCGCTGCAGCAGGAAGGATTTCTAACAACTTCCAGAATGTTTTCCAGATATAAATAGCCTCTACGGCATGATATATTCTAGCTAAGAAAGACTGGAACAAAAGTAGGTTATTGACTGGCAGATGCCTGCCTTCCAGTGGGCATTGGAGCATCAGGGATTGGGCTCTTTCCAGCTATATTTAGCATCCGCATTAATGTACTGCCGAACAATGCCCTTTAGAAAAGCCACATAAATCAGAGGAGGAAAGATTACTAAAATTTATGAAGCAATCACTGTGAGAAACCCCTGGGCACAATCACTGTGATAAATACCTTGTTAAGCCCCCTGCCCATCCCCACCTTATGTTTCTTGTTAACACGAGGGGTCCATTACTGAGCGTTGCTACTTCCCAAAGGGGAAGCCATCTGCATTTAGGAGCTGTACAGCAATCTGCGCCCAATCCAACCTGACAAAACCATTCTTAGAATCACAGAGATGGAAGAGCCCTCTAAGCAAGCAGGCTCCCCAGATTTTCCAGGGGAATCTCGATTTTGTTTGGTCATTTTGTTCTTTTTAATAGCAAGATCATTCAATATAGAAGCAAATAGGTTGCTTGGTTTTCACGGTTACTCCCTGGCAGAATTTTCCATGTAAGTAATGGCACAATTCAGAGAACAATCCTTTGTTGGACTGTGCATCCTGGTTCTGGAGCGAGAAATTGGTTTGAATTCAGGTGGATCCATCAGTTGGTTTGAATTCCCCTATTTTGAAAATGAAAGTGAAGAGGCATCTCCCCAAAAGAGAGCAAACCAGTCCACACAAGAAGCAATTCTTAGATCTGACATCAAGCACTCTCACCAGGGTACCACTTTGCCTCAGAAGGAGAACTGAGGGATAATTACACTAGTTGATTCTGACTCCTGATAGGACAGCTGATTCTGCAGCAGGCACACAGGGACCTGGATAAGAGTAAATCTAATACCGGCTCCGTGGCTTACTGAGTGGTCTTGGGTAAAATCCTCCAGGCTCGCTCAGCCTGTCTGTTCCTCATCTGTAAAATGGAGGTAATAAGAATCTACCAGGAGTTGTTCGGAAAATACAAAGAGGGAATGTGGGTCAAGGCACTTATCATGGTGACTGGCACATAGTAAGTGTTCAAGAAATTGTGGGGATTATTATGCTAGTCACTGATGATTCCCTAAAGGGAAAAAAGAGTGATAGAAATAGGGAGATTTTGCAAGTGTTGACTTCTGAACTCTGTTTTCATCACCTCAAAGCCAGAGGATGCAGGGTAGGTGGGAGAGTACAGAGTTATCTACCAATTTGCCATTGAGAGTACTACTCATCCATTCAATGAGGAAATGAGTACCTACTGTGCGTTACATATTTTGCAAGTATCATGCCTTTGTCTTTGTCTTTCCTCTCACAAAATGGGATTAGGTATTCTGACCATGCTGAAAGATTATAATGAAATAAATCCAGTCCACTAATTGATCGACCACATTCACGTAGATCATTTTTCTTTTTCATGATGGTTATGTGGATATTATTCATGGCACACAATTTTCAGAAATAACCGAGATGTTTGTGTAACTGGAACAAAGCAAAGGTCTTTTGTGTATTAAATAAGAGATTCAAAAAAAAGTGATTTTTGCCTTAAAACTTTATTTTTAACCATTTCAGAACACACTTAGAGCAAGATGTAGCTCTTGAACCGAACGATGCTAAAAAGTTACGAGGAAGGTCTTTTGCTGACTGTGTAAGCATGGGTGCAGCTGGATCATATGGTAAGATCTAAGTAAAAGAGAATAAAAGGGTACCTCAGCTCTCCCTCCACCCCAAGACAATGTAATTGGCTGGTGTGCAAAAAGAACAATGATGAAAGAGCCCCACTTTCAAATCCTAAAGCTCCAGCTTTGTCACTGTGTAAATCACTTTGAGCAGCTCACCCGACCTCTGTATACTTTAGTGTCTTCATCTGTACAAATGCAAATAATGAGACCTAACTCCCAGGTTTTTGTGAGGACTAAACAAATAAGGGAACATATTTAAGGAACTTGGCATTTAATAGATGTGGAATAAAAGAAGCACCTTCCTCCCTGGAGAACAGCCCACTCCCCTCCTGTCTAGTCCCTACCTGGGGCTCTCCCCAGGTAAATGAGAAGTTTAGAGTAAAACCAACCACAGGTGTGCCCTGCCCTCCTCCATACCCCAATATCTTTATACAGATAAACCCAGATTATTAGGAACATCAAAGCAATATCTCAGTTTGACTTCTATCTGCCCTCACCACTCTCCTGAAACTCCGCAAGATCTTCTAATCTCCAAAGCAAATAGCCTTTGGCTGAGATTCATTTTCCTCCCTTTTTTGGTAACATTTGACACTGGCTGATTTCCATCTCGAAATCCTTTTCTCTTTGGTTTCTGTGATATGATACTACTCTGGGTTTTCTCCTACCTAAATGATACCTTCCCTCCTGTCTACATTACAGGCTCCACTTGTCTTCTGATTCACAAATGTGGGATGCCCCTAGTGTTTCTAGAACTCCTCTCTTTCCAGTCTCTCCACCCTCCCCTAAGTCAGTTTCATTCATTTCAATGGTTTCAACTCTCTCTTTCTAAAATCGAGGCCCAAATCTGTATCTGTGACTCTGACATGTTTTCCAAACCCTACAATAGGTGTTAAATACCCAAGTACCTACAGAGACCAGGCAGGAAATATAAATAACTACACCAGGCTGGACTCAAGGGAGCAGCGGAGACGGCAGCGAAGTGGAGAGCTCATACTTCACTCTCAACTCAAGCCAGTTGTTATCTTGCAACAATGAGGGCCCGGTGATTCCAAATCTTAAGGTTTTTCCAAAAGAAGTCGGAAAGGTGGATTTTTTAAATAAGCAGTTAATAACGACTAATTCAACTGTTTTTAAGTCATGCAGGTTAACCCAATACGGGACAAACAAACTACACCTGAAAGCCAAATGTGGCCCATGAGCAACTAATTTACCATATTATTCTAGACCTACAAGTTCAACTATTAATTTTAAACCACATTTGGAAGCTCAAATAAAATATTCAAAAGCCGCCATAATCTTCCCTGAATCAGCTTCTCTTATTGGTCTGCAGATCAAATATTGCCAAGTCCATTCTCCCAAGTGCCCAGGTTTTGAAACCTCTGCATCATCTTCAACTTTTTCTTCACTTTCCTCTCAACTGACCAGCTCTGCTATATCATCTTTGCAATGAGTCTTGAATCTATATCCCCATTTGTATTCTCACTGTCACCATTCATTCTTCACTGCAATGTTGTTATCGACTTCCTGGTGTCCCCACCTTCTGTTTCTCCCCATGTTAATCCATCTACACACTACTGACAGAGTAATTTTCCTAAAATACTCCTTTTCATGTAACTCCCCTACTCAAAAGCTTCGCAGCTTCCTGTAACCTCTGCAGGTTAGTACATCCTTTTCAACCTGATATGCGTGAACCGCCATCATCTAGGACAGATACTGCCAGTTGTCCTTGAATATCCATTCTCTCCTCCTTCTATGGCGATAGAACCCTCGGTGTTTTGCTGGGAATGTAGACACCTAAAATAAAGAGTGTATTTCACGGGACCCCTTGCAGCTAGGAGAGGCCATGTGACTAAGTTCTAGGCAATGGAATGAACATAAAGTCCTATGCAGTAGTTTCTGGGAACCCTCTCTAAAAGATAGGCCACATATGCCCTCTACCACCTGCTTCCTTGTCCCTGCATTCATCCTGATGTCTACAATATAATGCTGTAATCTTGGACTGTCAGCTAAATGCCCACTCTGTGGAGTAACAGAGAAGAAACATGGGCACCATACCAGCCCTGGGGACTGCTGGACTTTGCATATTTATATCTTGCTAAGCCATTGTTACTTTTGGTTCCTTGCCACTCTCCACTAAGTCTAATTCTCACTAACAGAGATCTCACCTAACATGCCCCTTCTCGCTCCCCTAACCATAACCTATACGTTATTCAAACCCAGCTATATGTTGTCCCCACATACGTACCTACTTCCCTTTCCTCATGCTATACCAGATTGCTTTTCTCTTATTGAAGTTCTATCCCTCTCAAGACCCACTTCGCATCTCATCTTTCACTTCCATAAAATCATTCTTCATCCCCCAATGGCACATGACTTCTCTCTCTGAATCCTGTCAGCATCGTACTTATTCCTCTCATATTATATTTGTTGCGACACGTGCACACACATGGCTTACCCTGTGCAGGTGGAACAGTGAGTCCCTGTTGCAATATGTTTGGTTGAATTGAAAGATCACCCACAAGAGAACAAGTGGCTAAGGAGTGCATGCAGAAGTGTCTCCTCACGGGCCTTAAGATGATGCGACAGAGGGGTTCTGTGGGTAGGCTCTGTGTACATGTGAGTTGGAGTTGGTGTTTGATGCACCAGCTGGAAAAACCATTTCCACAACTCTTCTTAGAGCCATGTTACCCCAAATCTAAGGACCAAGCAATGGCATCAAATCACACTTTTCATGGCTTCCCCCTCTGCCTTGCTCTTTCCCTACCAACCCCTGGTCAGGGATAGCCCTGGATGAAACACTTGATTAGTGGGCTATTTGACTTTATATCTGATCAGAAGCACATTTGAAAACTTCCGGCTCGGTCGTAGTCTTTACTGCACCTAAATTCCACAAACCCTTCTAGATTTTTCTTTTGGAACCTGCCTCTGAATGACAATAAGAATAGCTTGGCTTGGCAGAGGGTCCTGGTTAGGATTACATGACATATGGCCCTGTTGGATGCAAGCCACACTGTCAGATTATCCAGAGGGCTGGTCTTTGTGCCTGTGAGCTGCTTACCTGAGAACCCCCATTCCCCCTTCTCACTAGATACCTCTGACAAGAGATGGCATTTGAATATAAACAGCAAAGAGAAGAGTTGGGAAAGAAGACAGAAATATCCTCTTTCTCCAGGCCCCAGGCTACTCTGAGACTGAGCCTGCCAGGGAGTCAGATGCTCACTTCCGAGTGAACCTGCCCTCACTTCTCTCCCGGTGACATATGTTCTCTCAGGAGCCGCTCAGCTCTTCAGCAGGCTGGGCAGGAAGTTTGCACCACCTCCGAAAGGAGAGGCGCCTGTGCCCCGGCCTCTGTCCTCCCAACTGCACATTTTAGATTTCCTAAGCACAGTGTAGTGCTGAGGGGTGACCACAGACAGGAAGAAAGGAGACCGTGTCCACCCTCCCAGGCTGGACGTGAGACATCCCAGCACACTGAGGGTGGGCTGAGCAGGGAAGAAGGAACAGGGCACAGGAAGGGGAGAATGGTGAAGAGCTGGTCTCCAAAGTTAAAAACAAGCTTCCCCCTAAGGTGCTGAAGGTCGACAAGCCCACGGCTCTCTCACTCCTCAAAACAAACCTCTGATCCTGGCCGTGGATTCCGCTGTCACTGCAAACACAGAGCATTTTTCCAGGCACTTTCAAAGGGATTAATGCAGACCAAGACCTTGGCTTGGACCTTGGGTTTGTTGTTTCTTAACCAGTCCTTTGCTTTTATTATTTTTTTCTGTTTTTCTTTTCATGTGCTACTTTAAACTTCTTCCTTATGTTTATTAACTCATCTCATCTTTTACTTCTTTCTTTTTTTAGTGGGAACAAGAAGTGACTGCTTAAAGTGTCAGATGCCATAGGATGGTGCCTCTAAAATGTCATAGACCTGGGGTCAGCCAACTTTTTCTGCAAAGGGCCATAGAGTGAGTGTGCTGAGATTTTGCAGGCCAGGTGGTCTGTGTCAAAACTACTTGCTGTCACTCTTGTCGTGTAAAGGCAGCCTCAGACAGTACAGACAAAAATGGGCATGTTTGTTTGCCAGTAAAACTTTATTTACAAAAACAGCAAGCAGATTTGACCTGTGGGCTGTAGTTTGCCGGCTCCGGCCTTAAATCAGAGCTGATCCAGATATGGAGAACCCAAGAAAAGAGCCAAGTGAGGGAACTAATCTCATCAGCCTTCCAATAAGTGCACATTCCTACTCCCAACCCGCTAAGACTTAGAGAACCTCTTTGCTCACATCTGATGCTCTTAGGAACCACATTTTCTGGTCCTCAAGGATCCCCCAGAACCTGATGAGTCACACCATAGCCTGAACCCTTTCTTTGTCATCTGTGATCAGCACCGACCCCGCATGTGGCCTGGCTGTCCCCGCCACCCAGCGCCCAGCCACAGCTTTCATTTCTGAACCAAGTACTAATGGGAGCATAAAAGGACACAGTCACAAAAAATTTACCTGTGGTGTCACTAAAGAATTCACAAAGGTGACATATGAGCTGAGGCTTTGCCAGACAAGGAGGGGGAAAAAAGTACATTCCAGGTAGAGGGAAGAAATTACTGAAGAGAAAACCGGTACCATAAGATTTTAATTTTAGAAAGATAAATGGCTTCAATATGGCAGGAGAGAAGAGGGTAGGGTCAGAGCAAGGAGACAAAACAATGAGCTGTTACAGGAGCCCAGGCAAATTAGGACAAAGATCCCAATGGGCAGGGCAGAAGAGTCAGTGCTATGGACTGAATGAAAGTTTGTGTCTTCCCAAAATCCATACGTTGAATTTAACCCCCAGTGTGATGGTGTTAGGAGACAGGGTCTCTGGGGGGTGATTAGGTCATGAGGTGGAGCCCTCGTGATGGGATTAGTGCCCATACAGGAAGAGACGCTACAGAGCTTGCTTCCTCTCTGCCCCTCCCTGTGAGCATCGGGCTGGAAGTCGATAGGTCGGCAGTCTGCAAACCAGGGAGAGGACTCTTAGCAGACACCGATCTGCCAGCACCTTGACCTTGGACTTTCCAGACTTCAAAAATATGAGAAATAAATGTCTGTTGTTTAAGCCACCCAGTCCATGGTGTTTTGTTGTAGCGCCCAAACTAAGACAGTTGGGAAGTCATCGGATATGAACAGTGTCTACTATAATATTAAAAGAATGGAGTGATCAGTGGGAGAGAGGATAAGAGTTGTTTGGGGTTAAAGACAGATTAGCCAGAGGGTTAGGTAGCACTTAGGTTAAGATTAAAATTAAGGTTTGGCCTAGAATTAAGGCTATCACTGGTTTACGTCCCATTTGAAAACATGATTCAAAAGATTCTTGTAATCTGTATCATAATTCACCAATTCTAAGACATTATTTTTCACATTTTACACGTGTATTTTTACACATTTATTTTTCACATCTCTACATTTAGAAGATGTACAAATATTCGTGTGTGTCTTCATTTAATTGGCAATGGATTTATTTCATAGCAATAGCAGTACATTAAATAATGGTGGATCTTCCAATCAACAGCATGTGTTCAAAACACAATAGAAAATCAAATTATTCATGGCAGTTCAGAGGCAGCAAAACCATCCCTGGGATGTATTGTTTGCTGATCATATTTTTAAAACTAACATCTTAAGCTTTTAGAGACTGTGAAGTACTTTCTGGAAGAAAAGCTAATCAAGCTCAATTATGTATTCAGTGCACTGTGCTTTCCAAAGGAACCGCAGAGGGTTAGGTAGCTAACTTGGTGGTGTTCAGGCAGCAGCGTGTAAGAACACATACGAAGAATAAAAATTGAGACGGCTTCTGCAAACACTGAGCATGGCATTCTTCAAAATAAAGGTAAGAAATAAAACAGAAAATTCTACAGCAAGAGGTATGGAAGTTTAATTCAGGAATTCAAACAGGTGAATTCAGCAAACAAAATAGCTATTTTTAAAACAACTTGTGACTCATTACCAACCTACTCTACGATTTGAGTTCATTCAAATAGGTCTTTCGTTGTGGTTCAAACCGGACTGTGTGAGTTATGTAATAAACAGAGTGTCATGTGAACATGTTAATGGCCTGAATCTGCAAACGGGCTAGAAATTTTAAAAGGTGCCTAAGCACAAGACAGTAAAATCTCTCCAAGCAGGAATTCTGTGTTCCTGTTCCCTAGCCACACATCTAGATGAATGCAACCACCTCCTGATGGGATTCCCTGACTCTGATCCTGTCTGCTCCAAACTGCTTCTTATCTCTGCCATGCAGGTTCTTCTGAAGTACCATTTTCACATCTCTGTTGTACTCCAGAACCCCTAATGGCTCCCCAGTGCCTCTCAAACGTTGTCCAAACATTTGCGCCTGACTTTTTAAGGCCCCTGATCGAGTGTAAATAACTGCCCCTGGTTCCCACTGTTCCTCTCCTTGTGTCCCCTGCTAAGCTGAATTCAGTCCATCCTCTGAGCCTTTTCAAAGATAATATTCTCCCAAACTGGAATGCCCCTTCAAACTCCCCTCCTTCATAGAGGCTTCCTCAGCTGCAGTCAACAGCCCAGTCAAGGTGCCTGCCATACCCAGAGCTCCCCTGGGATGGAAGACTCTGATCCCAATCCTGGTGACACAGCCATCCCCAGGACTCTGCAGAGGTAGCCATTTTCTGTGTGACTAAGATCCTTGGCCCTAGTCGATGGGATTCGTCTGGGCTCCTAATGTAGTATGGACAGCCAATGGGCCGGCCAGTGGCAGGTGAGTTTGCCAGGTGCGAAAGCTCTGCTGAAATAAGGATGCCGACCGAGGTACAGGCAGACCAAGGAGATCCCTCCTCCTGGAAATCCGAACAGCAGATAAAGATAGAGAGAGAGCTTGGAAGCACAGGAGTGAACACATCAAGTGGTCCAGTTACAGTAACAGTAGAGCCTTAGAGAAGGAGCCCGAATATTCACCGCTGCCAGGCCACAAGCTTGCCCTGTTGCAAGAGCAGCTGTGGGTCCCAGACAACTCTCCGAGGCCCATTTCAAGGGGCAGATCTAACTCAATTTCTGTCTGCCCTAAGAACACTGTCCACAGACCTCATCCAGGATTCTTGTGAAGTCCAAACGGCTGCCAGAGATTGCCGGTGCCCACACGTAGCCATACGTACTTAAAGAAACCTGAATAAGTGTGAAATCCAAAAACAAAAGAACCTAACACACACAGTGACCTCTACCAGGCCCTGTTCTCCAAACACCTGCAGCTTTTCTAGCCTGAACCATGCAATTTGGCACTCACTACGGAATGTCTCTCAAGGTTACTAATTTTGCATATGCATTAATTTTGCTTCCCGACAGATCATATACTTCCTCAGGACAGGGCTCCTGGCTCATGTTTCTTGTTTCTTTTTTATCTCTCATGTTCTGTATGACCTTGAAGAAGTAATTTAATCTCTCCAAGAATCAGTATTCTCATTTTCAAGATTGGAATGACAATAGTACCTACTTTAAAGGTTAATTGTGAGGAATAAATGAGAACATGTCTATAAAGTGCTTGGCATAGTGACTGGCACACAATGAGTATCCCATTAAGTGTTGGTGGAGGAAGTGATGGCAGTGGTGGTAATGCTAGCGATGGTAGGCTAGTGGTCATGGTGGTGGTTGTAGTGATGGTGGCGGTAGTCCTGATGGTGGTTGTGGTGGTAGTGGTGGTGATGGTGGTGATGGTG